>NC_141034.1:17404166-17567500 GCF_052040795.2 Danio rerio | reverse complement strand
TAGACCTAAGGGCATATTCGAGAACTTGATTGTGGACGTTATATGATAAAACTAGTTTAGGGCAAGAGATGCAAGCTTTTGGAAATGACCGATTTAGTAGATGAGTGAACGTGATTCCAACAGCAGAGCAGGGAAGAAGAAACAGTTACTATATTTAAGACAAGAAAAGTCTCAGATTTGGAATAACCTCAGAAATAAGTTTAATGTGTCTGCATTTAAAAATTTATTAAAGTAAATAAAGTTAATTAAAAAGTGAATAAGTGGTTAAGTGACTAAGTGAATAAATAGACAAAAAAATGAGTTAATAAATAGTTAACGAAGTATTTAAAATTTATAAAAGTGTACATTAATCGCGAACAATTACCAAAAATGATTAACAGAGCTGAAGATGATTCATCAAGGCCTAGTTTAACAAGATATGTTAAAATGGTCCATGTATCATCCGTTCATTTGATTATTCCTTTTATTCCGGAAAACGAAACATCAGAAAAACGATGAATATTTCGTTTTTCTGTTTATTCTGTAGGCAGAAAAAACGGAAACTCATCTGTTATTCAGCTTATTAACTTAAAACGGAATATTAAAACAAACACAAAACCAAAACGAAATAATGAGTAGAAAAATGGTGTACTTATTAGTTTATTCGTTTGATCAAAAAAATGAACTCAGCGTGGGTGTGCATCATTTATTTTCTGGTCTTAAATGGAATAAAGGAAAGGAAGAAAACGGCAGTTTTTCGGTTTTTCTTTTGCTCACAAAAAAATTCATTATACACATGTAGGCGGTGCTGAAACGCCAACTTTCCTCTCATTGGTCAACCAAATCTGAGCTTGAGACATTGCCCTCAAAATAAAAGCCCTGCACCCAGGCTTTTTATTATTATTATTTAATTATAAATAAACTAAGTTTATATTCTATCATTCCAACCATATACAGTAAGCAGGTTTACACTCATTGCATATGTATAAATTAAATAAAAATGTAAATTAGTATTATTAAACATTTGCTATTAAACAAAATTCATAGTTAGGTGCCAAACTTGCTGCTGTGCACCTGATGCTGAGCAAAGATAGCCATTTCCGAGCAGCACCTGGTTTGCATGCGCTGTAGGCCTAAATAATAGTAATAACTAATAATAATAATAATAATAATTAAATTATTATTATTATAATTATTTACTTAGTTTTTTAATAGTTGTAAGGACTAGAATAAGAAAACGGCCTATCATGGGGCTATAACAAATGGTACCATTTCTATTAAATTTCCTCCTATTTTAATTATATGCTATTGGCTATTTTAATTATTTATTTGATAATTAATATTATTTTATTGCAACTGCAAAGCCTACCTATCTTATTATTATTTTTTGTTATTATTTTGTTGTGGTTGCTGTTGTTATTGTAGCAGGGGCATAGCCACGGGTGTGCCAGCATGTGCCGTGGTGCCACCCAAATTGGCATCTTGCATAGCCTATATAAGCGCCGGCATGCTTAGCCTATTCAGCGCTCAAGCGGGCGCATGAAACTTGGCTGGCAAGAGTAATGATTATGAATGTGTTGGGGGAAAAGAAAACATTTAAATTATTTGTGAATAAAATAGTGCAGCATTATTCCCAGTCAGTGTTGGCTGAAAAATTTAAGATAACCAATGCTGCATACATTATAAGGGTTTCTATTGTTTAATTTTCAGTTCATTGCTGTGACGCGCCTTATTTCACGGAGGCTGCAGAAAGCGCATCTTGCTTATTTTCTCTATTTTACAAAAGCACAACTTTGATGTTAATGTAAGTACACATATATTTCCATTCCATGGATATTGGCTTACAGCCCAGGTAGTATAAGTGGAGCATTTCTTGGCGAATTAATTATGATTTACCTTGTTGTAGCGTACAGTCCACAGATAAAATTTCTTATGGATTTTATCACGGTCTGGTTTTGGTCGGCAGGTTTTACGACTCCTGGCTCCAAGAAGTCTGGATTTTCGTGACAGCTTAAGTTGTTCAGGGGGGACTGGAAAGATAAGCAGGAAAGCTTCAAAGACATTCCTGCCCAAATACATACACACACACACACACACACACACACCCCCACGAGGCTGTTCTGACAGAAAGAAAATGCACTCAGAAATCCTGAAACAGCACAAAACTAAAGTGTTATGTTTTGTAAACTTTGTACCTCATTTCTGAGTTTTCTTACCTGTGTAACCTCTCTTATAACCTGTATGCCTGTGCCTTTTAGGCCTTTTTTAAAGCATAAATATTGTAAGGATATGAAAAATTATGTTGATGTACTTTCAACCCCCCCATGTTTGGTACCGATGGGTTTCTGCTGACATTTTACAGCACATGATGCATAGTGCAAGATCATAACTAGTATTGCTTTATTCTTTAATCCCCTGTATTAAATGCCTGTCCACATGCTTTGGGCGGACACTCAAATTTGCATACGAGGAGCCTCGAGACAAAGAAAGGGTTCGCGCACAAACTTTCCCCTGAAATCATTGGTCAGAATGCTGTACGGGTTGTCACGTGACCCGCAGGTATAAGCACACTTCCCCCCAAACATCTGGGCAGAAAGAGAACGTCCCAAAACGGAACATCATTGACGGTGGTCCCTTTAAGGGCCACACGGCTTTTCTAAGCCGCATGGACTTCCCCGCCATGTTTTCTTTATTTTCCGGCAAAGTAAATTCAGTTTAAAGTTTGCGATCGTGTTCGTCCGAACTGCATTACAAACTCCACGCATCAAAGGACATCAAGAGTAGTTTTCATCACGACGGAAGAGAGACGCATAAGAGAGACCGCCAGACATGAAAGACCAGGTGATTTTAGTCATGCGATTAAGCTGTGCCCCTTTTATCAAAGAGGTGTGTTTTATAACCTTGGTGGTCCGTAATGGTGCGTGTGGAACTGAAAGTTTTGTCACTCTTTTATCTGAAATCTATATTTCCTAGCTTTACTATTTCTCTTTGCTGTTACACGTTCTATAGACCCGATATCTCCATGTGGTTTACCTTTGTTTTGTGTTTAATGTATGTTTGTGCGTTTGTTTGTTCGTTACGTCTGACTAGTCAATAAATTCCATTATAATCAAATGAATTGTATTGTTTGCCTCACGAGAAAATGTCACTGAAATACAGATTCCCCTGCCTAGCTATTATAAGTTGTTTAAAACTTTTGAATGATTAATCTACTTCACAAGAAGTAGCAATTAAATTCCCTATTTCTAAATGAATAGATTACCGTGTCCGCTCGGAAGAGCGGCGGCTCTGCTTGTGTTCGTTTGGTCAAATTAACAATAAATTGATCCGGAATGTTAATGGTTAATAATAATTCGTTATTGTTGATAATTAATATTCATAATCTGGTAATCCGTTCGGTCGCGCAAGCATGATCATATAGCTACAATCATATGTTTGTTTGACCAAACTGACTGAAGCTTAAGCCGGAATATTAATAATTAAGAATAAACCGTTATTTTTGATTATTAATATTCATAAAATGAGCTAATTTCATGTTACATTGTTTAGTAACTATATGTCATAAATACATTTAAAGAATATGTTACACTTTCAACTATTCTGGCATATTTATTGCACCAAAAGTCATTTTAAAAGGAATTGCCTGTAAACTTTTAAACTGTGTGATGAAAAGTGATGCAAAAAGCTTATTTAGGTCAGTAGGCCTATAATGCAACATGCAACGTATGTAAACTTATGTCTTGAAATGACCTAAAATGACTTAAATGGCGAAAAAACCTAAAAAAAAAAAAATAATATTGGCAGATGTGTGTCGTGAAAAAAGTAAGAGTCAGGTGCATGTGGCTGTCATTTGCGCATGCAACACCAAAGTGCGCCCGTCTTATTATTATTATTTTATTCGTTGCTGTTGCTGCTAGTAGCATTAGGCCTATTTGTTATTTCATTTTATATTATATTTATATATTTTATATTATATTTTATATATTCATATATATATATATATATATATATATATATATATATATATATATATATATATATATATATATATATATATATTTAAGGTGAGCCGCAAGGTGATATAAGGTGAGCCGCAATATATTTCTCGCGTATTCTTCACTCAACAAGACTTTCGAGAAATTCTAAAACGCTGGATTAATATACACATTTTTAAATGAACTAATTAAACATATACTTATTTGACAATAAATAATGGCTTCTGGTTCAGACTAACTGACCAGCTAGCTGTCTGTGCGTTGCGCTAATAACTTTGACATTGGTTCTTCTTGGTGCTGCTAACTGTTTGCATTTTATTAAATAATGCATTAAATAATAAAAAAAGGGAAGTGCATTCGCGCACTACAGGCCTATGCCGAATTAAGTTATCTTTAATCTAATTCTTCCTAAATTGTAGAAAATCTTTAAAACGACAGGACTTTAATCAAAACTTTTCCATTCGAAGACTTACAGTTATTAACAGCTTAGTCTTTATAAACGATATTTTTTTAAATTACAGAATTTACGGATCTATTTAAAATAGCAAAAATAGCATAAAATAGCATTTTTGCGCATGATCCTTGCATGGTCAGATTCAGAGCGAAGTGTTTATATAACTATATATTTTTATATAAGCCATAAATAAAAAAAATACATTTAGAGTAATGGAACATAATATGTAAAAAAAATCTAAACTAAGCTACAGGCTAAAGGTGCCTTTTCAGAGCTTTACTGCGCGCGCATCGAAGAACAGTAAGAGGACACAATCTCAATAAAAACGTGTTGCTTATTCACATTGTATAGGGATATAAACAAATCTAGGATGAATCTCCATTCTCAAAGAGTTTCTCTTTCACAGACCGAGTTATAATTTCTCGGTCTTACAAAGAGTCTGTAAAGGCTGTTCTGGCTCATTCAAATTAAAGATTATTATTTAAGATTAAGATTAAAGATTATAGTTGATTAAAGGTGAAACTGACTGGCGCAAAGGAAGATTTCGTCATTTACAGTGAATAAAGTTTGGCTATAGCTACTACAGTATATGAAACTGTGAATATTTTACTTTAATTTTTATAAATAATTTTATGTAACATACTGGGTTTTGGTGCTGCAGCCTATAGCGGATCTTATTTTGAAGCACCTCAAATGTTATTCTTCCTGTTTATTTGTATTGTATTGTTAATTTTTAAATTATACCAAACAAAATTCCTTTCAAAAAGATAAATTTTCCAACAAAAATAGGCCATGGATTGTATATTGTTTACACTAGTCCTACACAACTGCGGATGGATGATTTGTTTTTCAAACTCAGTGTTTAATAAGTAACATGTCAAAATGTTACTTACATTGTGTCAAACTGGAAGGACAATTTACAAATATATAAAATACAAAGGCTGTGATTATTTTACCGCATGAAGGACAACTAGGCCTACATTTAAGAAAATAACTTCATATTAAAAAGAAAAAGTATACAACAACAGATCCAAGGATTGTCTTTGGATAATGTAAATAAGCATCAAGTTTTGTTTGAAAATTATGTAGTCTGACTAGTCTGTTCTTTAGAGGCACGCGCCAACAGACAAGGCGCCTTTATTTAGCTGCAGCCTATAATAGTTTATATTTTTATAGTTTATATAAAATATTTAGTTTACATAAACTATAAAAATATTATAGTTATATAAATGCTTCGCTCTGCTCATGCAAGGATTGTAATCACACATTCGTCTTATTCTTCAGTAGAGAACTATGAATTTATTTTCATAGTGTGGTTCAAATAGGTAGAATGTGTTAACTTAGTTTATATAATTGCATAATAATAATAATAATAATAATAGGCTAATTAAAAGCCCACGTGCAGGTAAATGCGTGCATTATGAATTTGCCAAGAAATGCTCCACTTTACCAGTGTAAAATAATGCCCCCCACTTAAGCAATACTACAACCTGAGCTGTATTGGCCTATATCCATGGAATGGAAATATATGTACACTCACATTAACATTAAAGTTGTGCTTAAAATAAGCAAGATGCGCTTTCTGCAGCCTCTGTGAAATATGGCACGACACAGCAAAGAACTGAAAATTAAACAATAGAAATCCTTGAAATGTTTGCAGCATTGGTAATCTTGATTTATTTTCAGCCAACACTGACTGAGAATAATGCTGCATTTTATTAACAAATTAATTTAAACGTTTTCTTTCTCCCAAAACATTCATAATCACTGTTCTTGCTAGCGCAAATTTCGCCTTTTTTGAACACTCGCGCTCTGTTTCCCGCATTCATCAGAATAGTGAAAACTATCAAAATGTTTGTTTTTAATAGCGATTTAAAGCATTTAATATAGAAAGTCCTCAGCTATTATTATTAATCAGACGACGAGTGTACATAGTTTTTTACGTTAGGAAATGCAGTCTTGAATGTAGGCTACATACAGTCTGCAAGTCTCGGAGAACAGATTGATGAAACACATTGATCAAATGTAGTTTTCAGTCACGCTCATGTAAACGTCATATTAAACTCATTTAGTTTTGCCTCCATTCATTTGTGTTTTCAGTCGTGACATAGCCTAACGCTCGAATCTTCAACACATTTACAGCACGCTTTTAACATTATAGTTTAACTAACTAAGTTCTAATAACTAGCCTACTTTTTTATCTTTCCCATGATGGTTAGTGCATAAGATTTAGTTATTTTGCAGACAAAGTCCCTTTTAGTCCCCTCTACAGTCTTTGATTCAGATGGACTTAATATGTTATGGTAACTTTAGAAGAGTTGGAAATCAAGTTATTGTGTAGACAATTAAACAAATACACAGTAAATAAGCAAGCTAATAATGCTGACCTTAAAAATGTTTTAAACATTTAAACATTTAAACATTTTAAACAAACATTTAAACATTTAGCAGCAAGTTTGGCACCTAACTATGAATTTATTTAAATGCCAAATGTTTAATAATATTACTAATTTACGTTTTTATTTAATTTATGCATATGCAATGAATGTAAGCCTGCTAACTGTGTGTGGTTCAAATGATAGAATAAACTTAGTTTATTCAAAATTAAATAATAATAATAAAAAGCCTGGGTGCAGGGCTTTTATTTTGAGGGCGACGTCACGAGCTCTGATTTGGTTGACCAATAGGAAAGTTGGCGTTTCAGCACCGCCTACATATGTATAATGAACTTTAAACTCATTTATTTGTTTTCCTACCCTAAATAAAAAAAAATGAAAATCCAGCCAAAATCTTTTTTGTGAGCAAAAGAAAAACCGAAAAACTGCCGTTTTCTTCCTTTCCTTTATTCCATTTAAGACCAGAAAATAAATGATGCACACCCACGCTGAGTTCATTTTTTTGATCAAACAAATAAACAAATAAGTACACCGTTTTTTTACTCATTGTTTCGTTTTGGTTTTGTGTTTGTTTTAATATTCCGTTTTAAGTTAATAAGCAGAATGACAGATGAGTTTCCGTTTTTTCTGCCTACAGAATAAACAGAAAAACGAAATATTCATCGTTTTTCTGATGTTTTGTTTTCCGGAATAAAAGGAATAATCAAATGAACAGATGATACACGGACCTAAAATAATAAACTCAACTGGATTGATGTGTTACCGCTTACATTGAGTGATCAGATGGGAATTAACAGAAATAGGCAACTAACACTGCATGAAGTGTGATTGGGTCGACCCTTGCATGTAATCTCGTATATAACTTTGCATATAACCGTTTGGAATGTTTGGCAAACATGTTTAATATATTGGAAAGAAGAAGTTTGGTCTTATGAGGAAATCTGTACAGGAAACCAGGAAGGAGCAGAAGCAGGAGATTAATCCGGTGATTGAGTATATCTGAGGTGCTCTGAAGAAAGTGGAGTGAAGTCAGGAGAAAAGGAACTTATGTCAAGGTTGCCAAAGGGGATGCCATCAACTTGGAACCACTGGAACCATTGTACATGGGCACCAAAGGAAAAAACTACACGAAGAGAAAGCTAACGGGAAACAGAGGAACCAGAAAATCTTGGAGCTCAATGAAGTGCAAAGTGTGGCAGGAGGAGTTTATCAGACCTTTGCAAGTTGGTCTGCCTCTTCATTGGTGTGCGCATGCTCGAGTGACGTCACTGGCGTCACTGTCTCCGTTCGGTCACACACTGTGTGCTTGAAGTTTGGACTTGCTATTTACTCGCAATTTAAATCTTAATCATTAAATTCTTCCTCATTCGCTAAGTATTTGTCTCTCCTACTTAGGGTGACCAAACCCTTAATACATTTATACAAACAAAACTGCTTTAAAAACGGTCTGTCCCTCGAGCATCCGCCTGTTGTTTGTAGCTTTAGCCTGCTAGCGCCGCTGGTCAGCTAAAGCTACCGACCTCTTTAACCATACACTTTTGACTTACTGGCTTTGCTCTTTACCCCGTAAAATGTCGCTTCCGTCTCTGTCCTTGTGTGCAGGAGAAGCATCGATGGAGGCGTTGGAGCTGGAGCTGGAAGAAGTGGAGTCCCAGATCCGCGCGCTGGTGGTAAGACGGTCGCGGCTACGGGAACGGCTTCTCGTCGTACCTAATGCTAAGGCCGTCTCATCACCTAAGGTACGTGGAAATTACAACCACATCATTCCCTCTACCTCAACCCCGCGTCCTTCTCTGTCCAGGCCCAGCGCACCCGGGGCGCGGCTCAGCCAGGCGTCGTTCACGCCGACACCCGGCTACCACGGCGCCTGGGTGCAGCCGCGCAAGGTGCTTCCCAGATCCCGGGGCAGAACGTCTCCGCCTGTGTTCGAGATCTCCACGGAGAACCGCTTCTCCCCTCTCCGCGAGTCGGGTCCCGATGTGGCCATCATCGGTGACTCGATCGTTCGTCACGTCCGTGCCGCCTCCTCAAAAGGTAATAAAGTACGTACTTTCTGCTTTCCTGGTGCCCGTGTGAGAAATATTTCTACACAGATTCCAACCATCCTGGGCGCTGCCGAGAGCCCTGGTGCCGTTGTCCTCCACGTGGGGACAAACGACACCGGGCTCCGGCAGTCGGAGATCCTGAAGAAGGACTTCAGGAGCCTGATCGAGACGGTTCGACGCACCTCGCCCGCCACGCAGATCATCGTTTCTGGGCCGCTTCCTACCTACCGCCGAGGAAATGAAAGGTTCAGTAGACTTTTAGCTTTGAATGAGTGGCTAATAACATGGTGTAAAGAACAGAAATTGCTCTTTGCTAATAACTGGAATCTTTTCTGGGAGCGTCCTAGGCTCTTCCGTCCTGACGGCCTGCACCCCAGTCGAGCCGGAGCTGAACTCCTGTCGGACAACATCTCCAGACTACTTCGCACCATCTGACTAGCAGGTAAAAATTCACAAAATTCACACTATAGCCACTTAGACTCTTGTTCACCCCACTTAAACATCAGTAACGCATATCTGGCGAATCCTATAGAGACTGTGTCTGTTCCTCGTATTATTAGATTAAGAAATAAACGTACTGTGTGCTCCAGGAAAAATCTAGTAAGAATCAAACCAGAAAAACCAGTAGAAAGTGAAAATACAAATTTCGTAAAACTTGGTCTCCTAAACATCAGGTCACTTGCACCTAAAGCACTTATCATTAATGAAATAATAACAGAAAACAATCTTAATGCACTCTGTCTCACTGAAACCTGGCTGAAACAAAATGACTATATTAGCTTAAATGAAGCAACTCCTCCAGGATTCTTATATAAACATGAGGCTCGTCAAACTGGTCGTGGTGGTGGAGTTGCATCAATCTTTAGTGATTTCCTTAATATTAAACAGAGAAACGGACTTATGTTTAGCTCCTTTGAAGTATTATCGCTTAATGTTCAGCTTCCAGATACTATACAAAAACCTATGTTATCTCTCGCTTTAATCACCATATATAGACCCCCAGGACCCTATGTCAAATTTCTAAAAGAATTTTCTGATTTTATTTCTGACTTACTAGTCAAAACTGATAAAATGCTAATTGTAGGTGACTTTAACATCCACATAGATGACGCTAATGATACATTAGGACTCGCGTTTATGGATTTAATACACTCACTTGGGATAAAGCAAAACGTTGTGGGTCCAACCCATCGCTTAAAGCATACATTAGATCTAATCCTGTCTTATGGAATCGAGGTTATTGACGTAGACATTATACCACAAAGTGATGATATTACAGATCACTACCTCTTACTATATAAGCTATGTTTACCTGAAATCAGCAAACCCGCTCCAATACTCCGCCCTAGTAGAACTATTGTTCCGTCAACTAAAGATGAATTTATAAATAACTTACCTGATCTCTCTCTATTTCGTAATGCACCCGCAAACTCAAATGATCTTGATGTAGTAACCAGCAGTATGGATGCCATCTTTACTAGCACACTAAATACTGTGGCACCCATCAAATTAAAAAAGGCTAGAGAGATTAAAACTATACCATGGTATAATAGTCATACTCGTGCGCTCAAAACAGCAACCCGCGCCCTGGAACGTAAATGGAAAAAAACTAATTTAGAGGTCTTTAGAATTGCGTACAAAGACAGTATGTCCAGCTATAGGAGGGCTCTAAAATCTGCCAGGACCGAGCACCTGCGCAAACTGATAGAAAATAATCATAACAATCCTAGATTTTTATTTAACACCATCTCTAAATTAGCAAATAATCGGTCATCCTTGGAACAAACTACTCCACCGCAAATTAGTAGTGATGATTTCATGAATTTTTTCAGTAATAAAATAGAAGGCTTTAGACAGAAAATAGGAGATGCCAAACTTTCTGCACCGGCTTATACTCCAAATCCTGTAAATATTTCATTAAATCATAATAATAACCTACACTGCTTCAAAATCATAGAACATGAAGAGTTAGTAAAAATTATAAATAGCTCTAAACCAGCTACGTGTATGCTGGACTCAATTCCAACAAAATTACTGAAAGAGCTGCTACCTGCTATAGGAGAACCTCTTCTTAACATTATCAACTCTTCTTTATCTATAGGCCATGTTCCAAACTCTTACAAGCTAGCTGTTATTAAGCCTATTATTAAGAAACCGCAACTAGACACCAACAACTTAGCTAACTATAGGCCTATTTCTAATCTTCCATTTATGTCTAAAATACTAGAAAAAGTTGTTTCCACTCAATTATGCTCTTATCTGCAGACGAACAATATTTTTGAAGTGTTTCAGTCAGGTTTCAGGGCTCACCACAGTACAGAAACCGCCTTAGTGAAAATAACCAACGATTTACTCTTAGCTGCTGACCGAGGGTGCGTCTCGCTATTAGTTTTACTCGATCTTAGTGCGGCATTTGATACCATTGACCACAATATCCTCATAAATCGCTTAAAGTCTACAGGTGTCCAGGGACAGGCTCTACAATGGTTTAAGTCATACTTAACTGACCGCTACCAGTTTGTGAATCTTAATGGACAGCCTTCACAAATCTGCCCAGTAAAGTATGGGGTGCCTCAAGGATCAGTTTTAGGCCCTTTACTGTTTACAATTTACATGCTACCACTGGGAGACATTATTAGAAGACATGGGATCAGCTTTCACTGCTATGCAGATGATACTCAATTATATATTTCCACTAAACCTGACGAGACATCTGAACTTTCTAAACTAACTGAGTGTATCAAAGACATCAAAGACTGGATGACCAACAATTTTCTTCTCTTAAACTCAGACAAAACAGAATTATTACTTATTGGGCCTAAATCTTGCACACAGCAGATCTCGCAACTCAATTTACAATTAGAGGGATACAAAGTTAGCTTTAGCTCTACTATAAAAGATTTGGGTGTCATATTAGACAGCAATCTAACTTTTAAAAACCATATATCCCATGTCACAAAAACTGCCTTCTTTCATCTGAGAAATTTCGCTAAATTACGAAATATGCTATCCATCTCAGATGCAGAAAAGCTAGTCCATGCTTTTATGACTTCGAGACTGGATTACTGTAATGCTCTATTTGCTGGCTGCCCAGCATCCTCTATTAACAAACTTCAATTAGTACAAAATGCAGCAGCCAGAGTTCTGACCAGGTCTAGAAAATATGATCATATAACCCCAATTTTATCCTCCTTACACTGGCTGCCTGTTAAATTTCGTATTGAATTTAAAATATTACTTCTCACCTATAAAGCTCTAAATAATCTAGCTCCTGTTTATCTAACCAACCTTCTGTCTCGCTACGAACCAACTCGTTCCTTAAGATCTCAAAATTCAGGGCTTCTAGTAGTACCTAGAATAGCAAAATCAAGTAAAGGAGGTCGAGCCTTCTCTTTCATGGCTCCTACACTCTGGAATAGCCTTCCTGGTAATGTCCGAGGCTCAGACACACTCTCCCAGTTCAAAACTAGATTAAAGACCTATCTGTTTAGTAAAGCATACACTCAATGCATCACCTAGCGGGTTCCACACAGGCTTCTGCATCTTGCTTATATACACTATGAACAGCAGCTACGCTAATTATTCTCTTTATTCTCTATTTTCACCTGGGGATACTTATCCCGAGGTCCTCAGATTAGGCGGAGCCACTGATTGGATCCAAGACCAGCGACGTGATGATCCCAAGGATTCCATATCCGGGACCAGGCCATATCCTGAGCTGCTGCTGCGCTGATGGTCGTGGGGAGTGGAGAACATGTGTCTGATTCCAGCGACGCTCCAGGGACAGATGAGTCTTCATTGAGGCCATCTTCCAGCATAAACCACGGCGAATGAAGTTCTGCACAAGACTTTTGGCCAGCGGAGAAATTAAAATGGTCGTGCCCAACTGAGTCTGGTTCTCTCAAGGTTTTTTTTCTTCACTCCCATCAGGTGAAGTTTTTTTTCCCTCTCCGCTGTCGCCACTGCCTCGCATGGTTCAGGATTGGTAGAGCTGCGCATCGATGAATTTGCTCTTCAGTGTTTGAACTCTCAGTAATGATTAAATCACACTGAACTGAGCTAAACTGAACTGAACTGAACTTAAACACTAAAACCTGAACCACACTGTTCCAGTTACTATGACCATTTATGTGAAGCTGCTTTGACACAATCTACATTGTAAAAGCGCTATACAAATAAAGCTGAATTGAATTGAATTGAACCAGTGAAAAGAGTCATTCTGATAATATTCCAGAGTGAGATATACAGAAGGTTCACAAGTTCAAGCGATGATAATCACCACAACTTTAGGTTACAGACTTTCAACATAAAGTCTTTAGCAACATCTTTTCAGGCCAGAATAAAAGAAACAAAATATTCAATTGCAAGAGTAAATCAGACTGTGATTAAGAAAGCAGAGTGGTAAAAATTCTGATAGTTCAGATGAAGAAGAAGATGATGAAGAGGAGCCATGCCTTGGGTGTAAGTGCTAATCAACCTCTACCCCAAAATGGCGGCTCTCTACGATGCGCAAAGTATCTGGGCTTAGGATCAGCTTGTTTTACTTATTATGTGTGTTGTTGATATGTTGGAATAGTATGTAGTGGACATGTATTATGGTGACCTGATGTATCATACTTAAAACATGCTTACCTCATTTAATATAACAGCAAAATGGAATCAAGTCTTTTACTGGGTTCTAGTTAAGACCGGACTCAGATGTTTGGCTTGATTTCCATTCCATAGTGCAATTCCATGATCTGGTCATTTGTAATAATACTGTGATATATATTCGTCATTAGGTGTCAGAACTTAGGGCTGAATCATGAAGTTGCGCTATGGGTCAAAGACAAGAATATTAAGACTTAAAGTCTTAAAAGGAGGGATTATATGAAGTGGATTTTATACTCTTTAAAGTGTGAAGTTAATCTATATATTCAAATTGTATGTGTATAATCTGCTTGTAGACTTACATACCATTAGAAGAATTAAGGTACTAAGTAGAGTTAGAAAGGGGTAACTCCTGGCCTGAGTAAACCACTAAGGTGTCACAAGAAATGGATGAGAAGAGAGCAGGAGATGGCCTGAGTAAACAACTAAGGTGTCCCAAGAGATGGATAAGAATAGAGCAACACATGTGGAAACAGTTAAGTATTGATGGATAAGATATAAGGTTAACAGGTTTGGGTAGGGGGTTAAAACTAGTTGGGATCTTGTGTTACAAATGTAGAACAATGTGAAAAAAAAGCTGCAAAAGAGTATATAAGCAGGCCAGAATATCAGTGAGACAGAATTTTGAGGCAGAGATGCTACTGGGGGTCTCCTGAAAAATCTCCTTTGTTTTCGACAATAAAGAATTCTTCTGAAATCAAAACCATCAGACTTTGCTGATTATTGGAGAAAGGAAAAACCACCACAAGTTCAAATCCCGACTTGTGGGTGCTTTCACATCTGTAGTTCGCTTCCTTTGGTCTGTACCAAGGGCAATATATGATACATTGTTGCATTTTCTGCAGTCTTTGGGTCGTTTTTACACCACACTGGCTTTGGTCACAACTAGTTGAAATGAACCAAAATGCACTCATCTGACAAAATTCACATCTCTCACTGGCCAGATGTTGTTTAACATAGTTCCTAAACTGCTTATTAATTGGTCAGAATTCACGTTTGGGAAAATGCCAATGAATTCCTGCAAATAAACAAAACCAGCAGACACAAAATGTCGTTTTTACTATGGAGGGACGACTGCGCTGACTGATTTTATCCCTGCTTTAGACAAACTACACATTTTGAGAATAAAGCACAGCCGCGGCTTGAAAACAAAGTATTATTGCATCGCTCGTCACTTCAGGAGGAGGCGTGACTTAATTTAGCTAAACTGCGACATGTTCATCTTGCAGAAATATTACCAACGATCTATCAGGTAATGTTTTCCCAATGTTTTCTGAAGTGGCCCACCTGTACAATTGCAAAGGGGGGCCAAAGATTCAAATTCATATATGGTCCATTTAAGGCAAAGATTTGGCTTTTATGGCAAAATATCATCTGAATGTGAGCTTAATGTGGTACTTGAGAAAAATTATCAATTTGGTCCAAATGATGGAGGATAAATGTGGTCTACAGTTGACAAAAATGTGGCATAGTCATTTATAGGGTCTAAACCTAAAGTGGCTTACATGTGTAAGTGCAAATGTGGCCCAGCTATCTTAAGACATATGTGTGCCACTTTTGGCAAATATTCGACACAGTAAGCTCTGGCTATTGTGGCTCTGAGCCTAATGTGGCCCAGAGAAAATATGGCAAATGTGGCCCAGTTATTTTAAAACATATGTGGGCCACTTTTGGCAAATATTCAGCACAGTAAACTCTGGCTAAGCTAATGCAGCCGTTAGCCTATAGTGGCCCAGAGAAGATACGGAAAATGTGGCCCAGTTATCTTAAAACATATGTGGGTCACTTTTGGTGACTAACTTTTAAGAACGTAAAGACTTTATTCATTACAGCACAGCCAAGTAAAAACTAAACGAAAAAAAAAAAAAACAATAAAATGAAGTGAGGCACAACCTGTGATGAAATTATATAATTCACTGATTTTAACCAATGTTTAATCCATCATTAAAAGTAACGTAACAACATGCTTGCACATGCCACATAATTATGAAGGTTTATAAGTTTATTTTGATTGTTATTTATTTTCATTGTTAAAGTATTAACACTTTTGTTTGTCAAAAACCTTTCCCACTTTTCTATCATTCCAACGAGGGAAACTAAATTTTATTTGTTTTTCTTATTGATTTGTACTGCTTTATTTGCAACAAACAAGTAAGCTTCTGTCCCATGAGTGAAGTTGACACCAATCTTATTCTTTAAAAAAATCCTCTTTGGCAACAACTTTGTAAAAAAAAAGTGAGAATGTTCCACACACATTTATTTTAACTACATTGTTAAGGGCTTGTGGTTGAGGCAGTGGTGCAGTAGGTAGTGCTGTCGCCTTACAGCAAGAAGGTCGCTGGTTCGAACCTTGGCTCAGTTGGCGTTTCTGTGTGGAGTTTGGTTCTTCTCTCTGCCTTCGCGTGGATTTTCCTTTGGGTGCTCCGGTTTCCCCCACAGTCCAAAGACATGCGGTACAGGTGAATTGGGTAGGCTGAAATTGTCAGTAGTGTATAAGTGTGTGTGTAAATGTGTGTGTGGATGTTTCCCATAGATGGATTGCTTGAAGGGCATCCGCTGTGTAAAAACTTGCTGGATAAGTTGGTTCATTCTGCTGTGGAAACCCCGGATTAATAAAGGGACTAAGCCGACAAGAAAATGAAGGATTGAATAATAAGGGCTTTATCTAGACATTTCCTCTTTTTTTGATTCAGATTTTTGTATTTTTGTAAACTCCCCAACAGATATAACCCCATAATGATCCCCAAAGTCATGATATAAATTGAATACTCAAGACATTTTTTTTACACCTCATTGTTTAATTTTTCCAGAGGCTCCACTATCAGAATTCAAATAACAAAACACTGACTTGTATATCAAGGGTTTATTTAAAGATTTGAATTTGAGATTTGAGATGAAAACCCTGTAAAAAGCCACACATAGTTCCAGCCTTCACTTCATCCCAAATAAGTTGAGTGGATCTGGTTCAGCATTCACCCTTTTTGGAGATTAATATGATGTTGAGCTTTTCCAAACTGCAATAAAATGGTCAGTTTAAAGAGAACATTAAAACAAGTAGATAAACCAAACATTACAATCTTGAATTACATGTAGGTCTACTTACAGAATTTTCACACACAGCACGCACTCATTTGCATATGTATTTCCATCTGTACCACACACAGGCGCATACTCCTTGGTGCAGGCGGGCAGTTGGTATTGACTGCAATTTGGCTGTAAGTAAATGCACATACAAATAGCTGGTAAAAGCTAGATAAAAAAAGATAGAGAGCATAAGGATATATTGCTCCACTTACCACTGAAGGACAATCATCAGCTGCTGTTGCCATGGCTGTTTATAACAACATAGAATCAAAAAAACAATTATTAAAAGTTTTCCTACACAAATATTGTAGTTTAAATTATTAAGTAATGACTAAACATAAAAAACAATATTTTTTATACAAAACGTGCTGGAAACATCCAAATTTGATGTTCTGTTATCGTCAAAATTTGTTTTCAAACTCACCTGACAAACAAAGCAAAAGAACAATCAGCGCCAGCATAGTTGTTTGTTTACAGTTAAGTGTTGACAAAGCAATTAATCACTTTCAGAGGTGGTGAGCTCCTTTTATTGCACTTTTTTCCCACCCACAGACCAGAGTTGCGAAATATTCAGTTCTTGTGAAAAACTGTTCCAATGGGTGGAGTTTGTGTGAATGTTCACAAATTTGAGAATATATATATATATATATATATATATATATATATATATATATATATATATATATATATATATAGTTTTTAGAAGTCAAAGGTAATTGAATAGTGTTTAAATGTTGGAAAAAGAAATGGGTTTTAGACATTTTGCCATTTTAAAAAGAACATTTATGCAGAATGACTTTTCCATATGCTGATGGAATTTATTTTTTAGAATTTTATTTGTTAAACTATTTAAAAGAGGTAGCCTATGAACATATATTTTCAAATTGCAGCTTTCAAATTACTGATTATCATATACATTACAGCCTTTATTTTTTAAGTCTTGCTCTCTAAGAAAATTAAAAACTAACAAGAAAAATCTCACCAAAGAGCACTGAAAAAAAACTTTGTTTGAACTCACAATTAGCTATGATTGACTTTAATATACTGCAGAACAAACAGTTTGAGATTAATTCAGCATTTATAAGCACAGAGTAATCTGCTCATTCCATTGTGCTCATAGCTGAAACACTGGCTGATTAGAAAAAAAAGAAAGAAATCATACTAAAAAAAAAAAAAAAAACTGGCTGATTAGAAAACCACTGTTCCGCAAGTAGAAATGTTCCAAAAACAATTAAATAAACAAAAGATGAATTGATATGTGCTGTAAATAAAATATAAAATGATAAACTTTAGAAATTGCTAATAATTTTAAACTAATAGGAAAAAGGTATACACAAATATAATTTAACAAAATATTATTTAATTTAACGTAATAATTATATGAACAAAATATAATTGCTTAAACAGCCATGACATTACCACATTAGATAAAATGCTTCATAAACAGTGAGCTGTATGTCAACAAAACTCTTGCCGGCTCTTCTTACAGTCTGGTGAACAAACTGAAATTGAAATTTAGCTGTTATGTTAAATTTAAGCTTCTACGCTTGTAGTTGCAGCCACTAGATAGAGAACTAACAGATACTTTTAGAGAAAGTAAGCTAGAAAGATAGAAAACATTTTAGATCTGCAGCAGTAGAATTACTCAATAAAATGGTAATAGATGAGTGAGACCACATTCTCTGCTAGAAATGGCAATTTGTCCCTGGGTGTATGTGTGTGTAGATTTTCATCATGATTTTCTTGCTTTTAGATTTATACTTTTTGTACTGTGGTACAGTGTAGTGATGTATAAATGGAATCCAGTTTAGTGACGGATTGCTAAATTTCATCCCTGTAAAACTAATTTACATTTGTAAAATAATTTATATTAATAAAGACACCTTGACCTTGAAATCGCAATCTTATGGTCCAGACACAGGATGAGAAAGTGCCTTGCCTAATGTTTTTATCAGTGTTGTCTGTTTATCAAAGTCATGAAGATTGTCAAAGTCTGTTTCATAATTTGGTGAATTACATTTACACACTATTAAGCAAGTGACAACAGTAGAAGGTTAGTAATATTTTGCTCAAAAACATGATGACCTTGTGAGTGGAAAATATATTTAATCCCTTTCTTGTACAACTGCATTTGACAAAATTCAGAAGTGTTTTTTGCCATTTTGATTACAGGTGCCATACAGCATTGATTCAATAAGTTAAATTGTTTTCTGATATCAAGTTCAAAAATAACCCAGAAATGGTCATTTTTGACATTATGCTATTTTTTTATGCTTAAACAGTCATAGAACCAGAAGCTCGTAATGCGCATATTTGGAATGATTGTGAATATTAATGAGCTCTGCTGATGTTCTCTGAAAAAAAAAACTGCGCAGGACGACCTATACTGCCAATAGCTCCAGGCAATTAAAATGCCAATGCCACCAGGTTCCTACAATGGACCCACAGCTGTATGCCCCCCAAGCACAACTGGAAGCATTCGTCAGAATGACGACATGCCTGGACACTTGTTCTAGAGGCACACAGGCCTGTAGAAATACAGGGTCCATCCAGAGGCTGAAGACACGGTGAAACAGCAGAGTGGAGTCACCCAGTGTGTGTCCACGTGTCATGCACGTCTGGAAACCCGATAGTGAAGCCAATACTGAAGCGGTCCCATATGGAGCAACCCTAGTAGCGAGACAGCGGCTGTGGATGCCATATGCCCCAGGAGCCTCTAAAATAATATTAGTAGGACCACAGTTTACTTGTCAAACTCTCTCAGACAGGTCAGCATCACCTCGGTGTGCTCTCGGGGGAGAAAAGAGATGCTCTACACGGTGGTAGCTCTTTTCGTGGTTGACCTGAAGCCCCAGTAGGTCGAGGTGCCGAAGCACCTTGTCTCTGTGCATAATCAATTGATCTCACAAGTGAGCTAAAATCAGCTAGTCATCAAGATAATTAAGTATGCAGATGCCTGCGAGCCAAGGGGGCTGCTTGGGCACCCTTTGTGAGCTTGTGGACAACCTGCTGAGAAAGAGAGAGTCCAAAGTGGAAGACTTTGTACTGCCAGGCTTGACCTTCGATCGCAAACCGCAAAAACTGACGTCAGCGTAGAAGTATGGACACATGAAAGTGCGCATCATTCAGGTCTATTGCTGCAAACCAATCCTAAGGATGAACCCACTGGAGGATGCGCTTCTGCGTAAGCATTCTAAATTGCAGCCTGTGAATACAGCAGCTTAAAACACGCAGATCTCTGATTGGCCATTGCCCACCACTCTTTTTTGGTGTGATAAAGCACAGGCTGTAAAACCCGCTCTTCATCTCGGCTAGAGGGACTGGCTCGATTGCATCCTTTGCCAGGAGGACAGCAATCTCTTCTCACAAGACAGGGGCGGATGCAGGGCTAACCCTGGTGAAACACATGCCCATGAACATAGAAGGCTGTATCGTGAATCGAATCGCATAGCCGAGTCTGATTATAAAAATGAGCCAATGCGACAGGCTGGCCAGTGCTAACCAGACTGACAGAGCCTTTGCAAATGGCACCATCGGGACAAAAGCTGACCACCAGCGGTGGGGCAGCGCAGAGTGGGAGAGCTCAACCGGGGAGTGCTGGGGTCCCGTGGAAGAGCAGGAGGTGAGAAGTTCACTCTCACCTTGCACCCAGGGTCCTAAGCAGGGGCTGGGAGTGTGAAAGAATGGAGACCGTCCTCCCACACTCTGAGCCACTGATGAAGTGCACCGATTCTACAAGCTGGAAGGCATAGCGTCCCAGACTGGCAGTGTCTTGGCTGTGACATCTGGGGAAGGGGCAAATGATCTTTCTTTGAGGATTTTGTGCCATTGTAGTTGGTTATTTTAGTCGTTTTTTTAAAGCCGTTGGATGAAAAGACCTGCCCTCCACCTGGGAAAGAACAAGTTCCCTCTTCTCCAGATGACCTGTTTCAGGGACGCTTCACGGTCTGTTTACCAGATTCTAAGTTTCACTGTTAAAAAAAAAAACTCCAAAATGCAGCCTGTGGCATGCATAGTAATGGTTCCATGTGCAACATATCAGTTTGTGTTTTGCTTGTGTTTTGTGACCTAAATTAAATGCAAATATTGTGAGGGTGTGACCCAGGAGTAGCTCTACAGTCTGTTTTGTGTTCTGATTTGACTGTTTTGCACAGGGGTTTTAGACTGAAGGAATGTTCCGACGCAAACGGCACAAGCGTGGTAAGAGGGGAGGACTTCATGCTAGGCTAAAAAGCCGTGCTAACCGACCACCGCTACCTAGCATCTTGCTGGCTAACGTGCGGTCTCTGGACAACAAACTGTATGAGCTAAGAGCAAGGATTACATCGCAACGGGAAGTAAGAGAATGCTGCGCTCTGATTTTCACAGAAACGTGGCTCTCCGAGAAAGTCCCAGGAACCGCTGTTCAGCTACAGACCCATTCATTTCACATAGAGGATACCGGACCACAGCCTCCAGTAAGGCTAAAGGAGGAGGTGTGTGCGTGTTTATTAATAACTCGTGGTGTGGAGACGTACAGACTGTTCATAAGCACTGCTCGCCAGACGTGGAGTTTCTACAGCTGAAATGCCGCCCCTATTATCTACCAAGGGAATTTACTGCCGTGTTCATCGCCGCTGTTTACATCCCTCCGCGGGCGAACGCTACAGCAGCACTCGGCAAACTTTTCAATGTTTTCAACGCACAAGAAATGGCACATCCTGATGCGGTTATTATCGCTGCGGGCGACTTTAACCAGTGTAACTTACGGACTGTACTTCCCAAATATCACCAACATGTGAGTATTCCCACTCGTGAAAATAACACACTGGACAATGTTTACAGTAACATACGCGGTGCATACAGAGCTGCCCCCCGCCCCCACTTTGGTCAGTCAGACCACATCTCCTTGTTTTTGTATCCAGCTTACAGACAAAGACTGAAGCAAACAAACCCAATCACTAAACTGGTTAAAATCTGGAATTCACAGACAGAGAGCACCCTTCAGGACTGTTTTGCTCTTACAGACTGGGATGTGTTTAAAACTGCAGCCACCAAGGAGAACTTGTCTGTTAATGTACAGGACTATGCTGAGTATGTGACTGGGTATATCAGCACTTGTGTTGAAAACATCATACCCACCATACAAGTCAAGAAGTTCCCCAACCAGAAGCCCTGGATAAACAGCAAGGTGCGTCACTTGCTGAATGCTCGTTCTCTGGCATTTACATCAGGCAATGAGAATGAGTACAAATCTGCAAAATATGGACTGAGAAGTGCCATCAAAGAGGCTAAGAGGCAGTATAAAGAGAAACTGGATAACACCTACTCCACTGCCTCAGCTGGACAAATGTGGCGAGGCCTGCAGCACATCACAGACTACAAGAGCACCACAAATGTCACAATCAGTGCCTTAGAAAGCTTGCCTGACGACCTCAATACATTTTATGCCCGCTTTGAGTCCTCCAGCATCAACACAGAGCAGAGACACACACAAACTCAAACTTCCCAACCTGCCCTCCCCCCTCCTGTAGTGACACCAGCTGCATTACACAAAGCACTGAGAAAAATCAACCCCCGCAAAGCAGCCGGACCTGACAACATCCCGGGACAGGCCCTCAAGGCTTGTGCTTCAGAGCTGGTTGATGTTTTCACCTCCATCTTTAACCTTTCCCTTAGTCAAAGCTCTGTCCCAACTTGCTTCAAAACCACAACCATCGTCCCTTTTCCTAAAAAGAGCCCTCTGACCTGTCTGAATGATTACAGGCCAATAGCACTCACTCCAATCATTGCCAAATGTTTTGAGAGAGTGGTACTACCCCTCATTCAGAGCAGTATACCAGACACTTTGGACCCCCTGCAGTATGCATACCGGACCAATAGGTCCACCTCAGATGCCATTGCTGCTGCACTACATACTTCCCTCTCTCACCTGGAAGATAAAGACACCTATATCAGGATGCTTTTTATCGATTACAGTTCCGCATTCAACACGGTTATCCCCCATAAACTCACCAACAAGCTGTCTGAACTCGGATTACACCCCACACTCTGTGACTGGCTCTTAGATTTCCTCACTGGCAGAAGGCAATCTGTCAGGATTGGAAATAAAAGCTCAAGCACCATCCTCACCAACATCGGCACCCCACAGGGATGTGTTTTAAGCCCCATCCTCTACACTTTATTCACACATGACTGTGTCGCATCTCACAAGAACAACACCATCATTAAGTTTGCGGATGACACTGCAGTGATAGGCTGTATCACTGGGGGAGATGAGGCAGCTTATAGGAAGGAGGTGGCCAGTCTAGTAACATGGTGTGAAAACAACAACCTCACCCTCAACACAGACAAGACCAAGGAGATGATAGTGGACATGAGGAAGGAAAGGAGAACTCATCAGCCACTGTTTATTCGCAAACTTGAAGTGGAAAGAGTGAGCAGTTTTAAATACCTGGGGGTCCACATCAGTGAGGACCTCACCTGGACACTGAACACCACCCAGCTGGTCAAGAAAGCACAACAGCGGCTGTACTTCTTAAGGAAGCTAAGGAAACTCGGTCTGTCATCTAAGATCCTCAGCAACTTTTACAGCTGTGTGGTTGAGAGCATCCTGACCAACTGCATTACTGTATGGTATGGAAACGCTACTGAAAAGGACCGCAAACGTCTGCAGAGAGTGGTGAGGACTGCAGAGAAGATCATTAGGTCCCCACTGCCTTCTCTGCAGACTATCTACCATCACAGAGTCCACAAGAGAACTGCCTCCATCCTGAAAGACCCCACTCACCCACAACACGGTTTATTCACACTCCTACCCTCAGGGCAGAGGTATAGGAGTGTGAGATGCAGGACTGCCAGACTCAAGAACTCTTTCTTCCCATCAGCCATCAGACTTCTAAACAGATAACTAACGCACATAACAGTCTCTTTTTCTGCTCAGTACAACACTACATACTCCATCCCATTTTGCACTATTTTATTCTTTATTCTTTTTTTGCACATAATCCAATTGCACTAGGCACTTTTTTGCATAATAAGCACAATAAAAAAAAAAAAAAACACTGTACACTGTTTACATCTGTTTCATTACTCAAATCAGGTTTACATATTGTTTACTTTCATAGATATTTATATACTTATATTTTACATTCAATCTTCGGTCACTTCTGTGTATATATGTGTATTTATGTGTATGTTGTGTATGATGTGTATGTTGTGTGTATGACTTCACTGTGGACGGCAAAGTAAGAATCTCATTGTACAGGGAGACGTGTTTCCTTACTGTGCACATGACAATAAACAGTTTAATTGAATTGAATTGAATTCATGAGATCGGGGAAATAATTGTGTTTGAGGCTCATTTGGGTATGAGGTATGGCCACTTCCATGCACTTTTCTCTTGTTTTGACTATGCAGGGCTGGGAGGAAAAAAAATGGGACAGTTGAGAGCAGACAAATTTGGGCATCTGTTGTCAGGGGGAACAGGAATTAGTTCAGAGACAGAAGTAAGGACTGGACAGTGTTCAGATGCAACAGACACTGATTTGGGGACAGTAAGGGGCACAAGAACGATTTCAGGGGAAACCACAAATGGATCAGGGACAGGGTTCAGGGGTTGAAGCAGATACTGGACAGAGCTCTTCAGTTGAACTCTTCATGCAGCATGTAGCGACTGGAGCCTTTCTCTGAATGTGTTCAGGGGCTGAAATCTTTGCCACACCTTGTTCGAAAACTAGAGCTATTGCTGAAAAACACTCATTTCACAGCAATTGGAGACTGGAACCATCTTCTGAATACAATCAGGGGCTTAAGTTGGCACTGCACTGTGCTGTAGCAACTCTTTCTGGAGTGAAACATTCTGGAGCAGGAGTAGACTCTGGTATTCAAGCCTTCATTTAAAAGCACTTAGGGAGCCATCTCTGGAAAACACCTACAGAAGGGGCTGAAGTCAACACTGTGCTGTGCTCAGGGTCTGCCATCTCTGAAGCAGGCCCTGGGGCTGCTCTCTAAAGCAGATGCAGGCTCAGGGACAGCTTTCACTGGAGCATGAGCAGGCACTAAGACTGAAGCATTCATTGCACAGTGCTTGGACACTGGAGCCATCTTCTGAAAACACTTAAGAGGGTGAATATCCTGAATGGTGAGCACTGTACAAGTCAACATTAAAGGTGCAGTATGTAAGATTGACACTCAGTGGTTTAACTAGACATTGCCCTTTGAAAATTAAAGCACTTTTTCACCCAAGTTACCTTGTCAATCTGCAGGAACTACTGTTGATCTAGCCCCATTATTTCAAAGTGGAAAATATGTTATTCCCTCACTAATTACTCTTGCGTTACTGCAAGAACCATGTGTGATCAATTATGTGTGACGGGTCCACACTTAGATAAAAGTATCTTTATCATATGTTTACAGAACAAGCCTTATTGCCTTATGACTACAGCTCCACTGACACCCTTTTCCAATGCATTGATAAAATTAACAGTTGCATGTGTCAAAATGGTGACGCAGTGGCGCAGTAGGCAGTGCTGTCACCTCACAGCAAGAAGGTCGCTGGTTCGAATCCTGGCTGGGTCAGTTGGCATTTCTGTGTGGAGTTTGCATGTTCTCCCACGGTTTCCTCCGGGTGCTCTGGTTTCCCCCACAGTCCAAAGACATGTGGTACAGGTGAAGTGGGTAGACTAAATTGTCTTTAGTATATGTATGTGTGCAAATGAGTGTGTATGGGTTTCCCAGTGATGGGTTGCGAAGGGCATCCTCAGTGTAAAACATGTGCTGGATAAGTTGGCGGTTAATTCCGATGGGGTGACCCCAGATTAATAAAGGGACCTAAAACCCGAAAATAAAATGAATGAATGTTTAAAAATTTGAATTTTCTTTAATTAAACAAAGACAAACCTGAAGTCATTGTATTTGGGAAAAGAGATAAGGTTCTCACGGTAAATGCAGACCTTGGCTCTAAGCCAAATAACAAAAAATAAGCTGGAGTCAGAACAAAGTTTCAGTAGTCATTTCTAAGCAGTGACTAAATCAGTATACTATCATCAAAGACATTGAGGACTTGTTCATGCTTTCATCACCAGCAGATTACAAAAACGGACTTCTTACTGGCCTTCCCAAAAAGACAATCAGACAGTTGCAGCTTATGCAGAATGCTGCTGCCAGGATTGTGACCATAAATACAAAATCAGAGCACATCACACCTGTCTTTAGGTCTTTACACTGGCTCATAGTTACATTCAGAATAGATTTAAAGTATTATTACTTGTCTATAAATCACTACATTAATACATTACAGATGTGCTCACTAAATATAAACTGATCACTTAGATAATCAGGATCAAGTAAATTAGAAATTACAAAAGTTCATTCAAAACAGGGTAAATCCGCCTTCAGCTATGACAACTATGACACCCAATGCTGCAGTCAGATTCCAGAAATGATTAGAAGTGTTCCAACTTTAGGGCACATTTAAATCAAGACTCCAGATCTGCCCACTCTGCGTCAGTGCTCAGCTTCTCAACTTACACTTCTAGACACAAAATGTTATAGAATATATATATTATCAGCTTCTTAGACACACAAATGTGTTTATAAAGATATCTTCATGTTTGACCATTTTTGCGATCACCAAAGACATCAAAATAAAACGTAAACTTAAAATAAGAAAACTGTGAAATCTCACTATAGGTGGTATTTATCAGGATGATAAAAACTTTGTCTGACTCTGTTCCGTTACTCCTTCTTTTAAGCAGCTACGGTACCTGCTAAGGTCCAAGATTGTTTGTGTTTTACTCAACAATACTCAGTTTACCAGTTCAACCATACTGTAAACACTGAAAAAAACCTGAAGCTTACAGCACTTTTTTTTACAAAACACCATTTTTTGTTACTTGCATTTTTGTAAAACTTAAAAATAATTGCAGTCACAGAAAATTTTTCATAAAGTCATAAAAGAAAACATTGCATGGTAACACTTGAGTAAGTAGTAAGAAGTTAATATGAATTTCATAAGTAAAAAGTATAAATATTTCTTAATTTTATCATTAACTGAACTGAATGGAGCTCATGATGACTAATAAAATTATGAGTATAATTTCCTAATCATGCTCAGTTGTAAATTATTTATTATTAGTTATAGTAGTACTAGTAGTAGTCCTATATGTATACAAATTCAGTAAACGAGACGGATAAATATACATAAATTTGTCTTCACTGAGAACATAAATGTTAATTTCATAGACGTTAATTTTGTGATCAGTAATTAATTGGTTATTCTTTAATAATTAGTGATAGTGCACAAGTAGTTCTCAATGACAATATTTGTCTTTAGTAATTATAAAATAACTTAAAAATGTCATTTCTTGTATCATAATAAACTTGAACAGAATAAAACTCCTCTGATAAATTTTCTGAAGGGTTTTCCAAGAAGCCCTGGCTTTAACCCTGCAGGTTAATTGGTCTGCCTTCACCAATGAAGGAGGAAACCCCTAAATGTTTTTTTTTTTTTCTTTTTTTTTGTGAAGGGGGGTGAGGGGAGCAAAAGGCAACAAGACGCGCTGGCAAAGTGGGCAATCATTCCACCACGACACAGTCACTGCTCAAAATGGCCACAGACAACCTACAAGCTCCTAAGATTGCTGCCCAGAATCTGCAAGCTCTCAAGATAGCTAAGTCCTAAGTCTCTTTCTGTCATGGTTCCAGTCCAAGTTCCTGTCCCTGAAATGCCATCATCTGTGCCACAAGAATAGCCACAACCGTCTGAGATACCATAGCTGCTGCTATCTCCATAGATGCCAGACCCTCCGCCACTTCCGGAGCTGTTAGATCCTCCACCATTTCCAGAGTTACCAGATCCTCCTGAAATCAATAAATGGCCAAAGCCGCCACCAACTGTGAGTAGCAAAAATGGCTAGAGCAGCCACCTGAGTCCCTCAAATGGCTATCAGAGCTGTGCGACTTTCCAGTGCCGCCAAAGCCATGCAACTTTCCAGTGCGACCACAGCCATGTGACTTCCCAAGTGCCACCAAAGCTGTGTGACTTCCCAGTGCTGCCTCAGATCCAAGAATGGCAACCGTCAGAGCTGCAGATACCAGAACCAAGGATGCAGCTGTCTGATCCATAAATGTCTCTTGATCCTGAACCTCTGGCTCTGCCTATGTTTCCCGGACTCAGGTCTCCTGACTCACCATGGTTGTCTGAACCACTAGTGCTTCATGATTTAGAGCATCCTCACCTACTTTGGTTGTATGACTCGCCTTTGTTTCCTGACCCAGAGCCCCTAAACCTACTTCTGCTAAGGCCCACCTCCACAGCTCCACACAACAGGCCTACCTCCACTTCATGGACCTGACCCTCTGTCCCTCCCCCTGTTCCGCCTCCACTCCTCCTCCTTCCTGGATTGTATTTGGAGTGTCTGGAATCCGCTCCTAGAGGCAGGGCTCTGTCACAATCACCAGTGATTTAGCCTGCACAGATAGCTGGAGAACTACAAAACTGCCACTGATAAGAACTACAAATTCCATCATGCACCTCACACACATCAGTTCCAGTTCTCTCCCTAATTGCACTCACACAGCTAGAAGCACATGATAGGCTAATCAGATAGACGATGTAAACAGCACTCACACACAGACTTTGCTGAGTCTTGTTATCCTGTAGGATTACAAAGTATTCTTTGTCTAGTCTTACTGTGCCTTTAGATCCTTGCCTTGTTCTTTGTTAATTCTGTTTACCGCCTGCACCAACCTCTGCCTGTGAGCATGACAATGCTTTTGGATTTTCCTCATGTATCTGTCTGTTCCTGTTTGACCTTTGCCTGCCTGTCAAAGCTATCACAGCAACTGCGTTTGCACCCACATCTTTATTGTCACCCGACTGTACACTCCCTTTTTCTGATAAGCTTATGCAATCTGACTGTTTCAACAGTTTGAATTCTGTTAAAGCCTCTAAGATAAAGGGATTTTTTGAAGCCCTAATTTTCCAGACTTTCAGTTGTATCTTGTATGTATGTATGTATACACTTCAACTTCTAATCATTGCCCCTTATAACTTGTTTTGTGGTCAAGGGTTAAATTTGAATTTTAAATTAAACAGTTCAGTATTAGTTTTTAATTTTACTGCTAATTGGAATTGACAATTGAGAAATAAGACAGGTATCTAAAATGTTGGTATAAGGCCGCATAAAACTTAAATACAATGAACACTATAACTGCATTTATTTAATTAGCCAGGGACTTGAAGTCTCTGATTTTCTCCACATGTCTGAATGGGTTTCCTCAGGGTGCTTCGGTTTCCCCCATTGTCCAATGTTTTGTTAGCTAATGGAAAAATATCTAGAGAAGCGTTTTATTTAAAAATATATATTTGTTTTCAGAAATAATCAATCAAAATTAAGTGAGTTTTTCCTTAAAACAAGCAAAATAATCTGCTAGTGAGCTAAGTAAAATTTTCTTTTTGGTTTGACATAAGTGTATTTTACTTTAATTTAGATTGATAAACTCTCCTAATATTGATTTAATATTTCTGAAAAAAAATATCTAAGGATTTTTAGACATTTGAAATAAAAACAAATCAAAAACTCAAATCAAAAAAGTTTTTTTTTGAGTGTACATTTGTTGCAGATGTAATAGAAAGCACCACTTAAGCAATGGGCTCTTGCTACACACACTCACATAGAGGGCTGAGCTCCGCTAGGATGAAATTGTCACGGTTGTGGATCTATCTGTTCTTCATCTGAAGTGTCTGCGTTGTGTGACAGTTCATTATTATTTATGGTATGTGTTTCTAAGTATGTGTGCTTCTCTCTCTGTGCTTGTGTGGGACTCGCGTGCCTGTCAGTGGGTGTTTGTTTTCGTGTCATCAGCTGAGCTGTCACATGATCCTTGTTACCGGAACTATTGCGTGTCACCGCTCGGCTGTTAATCAGCGCGCTACAGGTGTAGCGCATTTTTGTGCCTATAAATTTTCAGCGTTCCTGTCTCACTTTTCTGTTGATGAGTGTCATGAACTTTCTATCGGCGCTGCCGACCCAGATCGCTACTGTTATTCCTGCTAAAAGACTGTGTACTTCCAGCCACTCACCATTTTCTCTGTCTTTTTCTGTGATCTTCATTAAAACACTTTCACTTGCAATTGGGTTCCACGTCCTGATTATTGAGCGTCACAGAACGAACTGACCAACATGGACCCAGCAAGTGCCACGGAAATTCAGGAGGTGCTTTCACGCAGTGTCGCCAGGATGGATCATCAAGACCAACAGATGAAAATGACCAGCCAAGCCATCCAAGCACTGGTCAATCAAGTTTCGGAGCTGACTACACAAATCCAACGACTCAGCTCGGATCTCAGCGCCGGATCCTCCTTACCAGCTCCCTCCGTCGACCCACCAGCCAGCCCGTTGGTCAACGAAACTCCCCGAACCACCGAACCACGACTACCTCCACCACAGCCTTATGCAGGTGAACCCCATTTATGTAGAGCTTTTATTGCCAAATGTTCACTTTGCATATCTCTTCAACCATCATCTTTTCCCACCGAAGAGAGCAAGGTGGCGTTTTTAATTAATCTATTGACAGGCAAAGCGGCATTATGGGGAACCACGGCGTGGGAGAAGAAACTTCCCTGCTGTCTGTCTTTTAAGTCGTTGGACGGTCTCATCAGTCTGGCTATAAGGGTGGACAACCGTCTGCAACGCCGAGGCGCTCACAAGGAGTTCCGTCCTCAGGCCTGCTTTCCAGAGGCTGCAACCCCCGATCCGGAACCTGAGCCCATGCAGGTGGGAAGATTTCGCCTCTCGTCGGAGGAGAGACGTCGTCGTCGCACAGGGGGATTGTGCATGTACTGTGGGGTTGGTGGTCATTATGCAGCCGTATGTCCAGTCAAGAACAAACCATCCACTGGTAAGAGTTTTTTGGTGGGCGAAATATTGACTGGGAAGGACACTTCAGGTTCCACTTTTCTACCCATTAAATTGGGAGTTAACTCGAACTTTCATTCCTGTGATGCGCTCATCGATTCAGGAGCTGAAGGGAGTTTTATCGATTCTGATCTAGTTAATAAGTTAAAAATTCCTTGTTTTCCTCTTTCTTCACCCATAGCTGTTCATGCACTTAGTGGACTACCTCTTCCTACTATCACGCACATCACGGCCCCTATTTGACTTATTACTTCAGGAAATCATACTGAAACTATTTCCTTTTTTCACACTAAGACTGTTAAGAATCCTGTCATTCTGGGACATCCGTGGTTGGTGCTACTCAAGCCACATATTAACTGGGGCCACAACACAGTTTTTTCTTGGAGCGAGAGCTGTCATAAGTCTTGTTTATTGTCTGCGTGTTCCACTGTGTCTTGTTCTGTGTTTCAGGAAGAGCAGGTGGATCTGTCAAACGTGCCCCGTGAGTACCATGACCTGAAGAGAGTGTTCAGTAAGTCCCGGGCTGCTTCTCTACCTCCTCACCGTCCCTATGACTGTGCTATAGACTTATTGCCAGGTACGTCTCCGCCTAAAGGCAAGTTATATTCGCTGTCTGTTCCAGAGAGGGAGGCCATGGAGAAATATATTTCTGATTCTCTAGCAGCCGAGATCATCCGCCCGTCTTCTTCACCGGCGGGGGCGGGATTTTTTTTTTGTGAAAAAGAAGGATGGTTCCCTTCGTCCGTGCATAGACTATCGAGGGCTGAACAGCATCACGGTTAAGAATACTTATGCTTTGCCGCTGATGTCTTCAGCCTTCGAGCGTCTGCAGGGGGCGAACTTTTTCACAAAATTAGATCTTCGCAATGCTTATCATTTGGTTTGCATAAGACCCGGGGATGAGTGGAAAACAGCGTTTAACACCCCTAGAGGTCATTTTGAGTATTGCGTTCTGCCTTTCGGCCTTTCCAATGCTCCGGCTGTTTTTCAGGCACTCGTCAATGACGTGTTGAGAGATATGATAGATCAGTTTATTTATGTCTACCTGGATGATATTCAGATTTTTTCCCACTCTCTCCAGGAGCACATTCAACATGTTAGACGAGTGTTGCAGAGGCTGTTAGAGAATGGGCTTTATGTCAAGGTGGAGAAATGCGTTTTTCATGCACAGTCGGTTCAGTTCTTGGGACATATCGTGTCAGTCGAGGGGATGCGCATGGATCCAGAGAAGATTCAGGCTGTGGTAGATTGGCCAACCCCGGATTCCCGTAAGGCCCTGCAGAGGTTTCTGGGTTTTGCCAATTTCTACCGGCGTTTTATCCGCAATTTCAGCCAGCTCGCCACACCTCTGACTTCCTTGACCTCCTCCAAAACGCCGTTCAGGTGGTCCAGTGCAGCCGAGGCTGCCTTTTCCAAACTAAAAGGCTGCTTCGTTTCAGCCCCGATCCTCATTGCCCCTGACCCTTCCCGGCAGTTTGTGGTGGAGGTCGATGCGTCGGAGGTTGGGGTCGGAGCCATCCTGTCCCAGCGTTCCGCCTCAGATGGCAAGGTCCATCCTTGCGCGTATTTTTCTCATCAATTATCTCCTGCAGAAAGAAATTACGACATTGGTAATCGAGAGTTGTTGGCCGTCAAGCTTTCTTTGGAGGAGTGGCGTCACTGGTTAGAAGGCTCGGGGGTGCCTTTTATCGTCTGGACCGATCATAAAAATCTTGAATATATTAGATCCGCTAACAGATTGAACTCCAGGCAGGCTCGGTGGGCATTATTTTTCGGACGGTTTAATTTTACCATCTCGTACAGACCGGGTTCCAAAAACATCAAGCCTGATGCGTTATCATGTCTTTTCAATCCTTCGGATCGCAAGTCATCTCCTGATTCTGTACTTCCTCAGAACATCGTCGTAGCAAACATATCTTGGGAGATCGAGTCGAGGGTCCGTGCAGCCCTGGATGGGGTAACGCCCCCGATAGGATGTCCACCGAGTTGTTTGTTTGTGCCAGAGGGATTACGGTCCGACGTCGTCCGATGGGGTCATTCCTCCAAGGTAGCTTGTCACCCAGGGGTGAGTCGCACATTATTTGTTATCAAACAACGATTTTGGTGGCCAGCTATGCCTCGCGATGTGCGTGATTTTGTTTTGGCTTGCACAGTCTGTGCGGTTTCCAAGTCTTCCAATCGCCCACCTGCTGGACTCCTCCAACCGCTGTCAGTGCCTTCGAGACCCTGGTCACACATTTCGCTAGATTTTGTTACGGGTCTTCCATCCTCTAACGGTAACACAGTAGTTTTGACCGTGGTGGACCGGTTCTCGGAGGCTGCTCATTTCATCTCTCTGCCCAAATTACCATCAGCCAGAGAGACATCGGTTGCTGTCATTGATCATGTCTTTCGCATTCATGGCCTCCCGACGGATGTGGTCTCTGACAGGGGGCCTCAGTTTGTCTCTAAATTTTGGAGAGAATTCTGCCGTTTATTGGGGGCTACTGTTAGTCTTTCTTCTGGTTTTCATCCCCAGAGTAACGGTCAGACCGAGAGAGCCAATCAGGATCTTGAGCGCACATTGCAATGTTTGGTCTCGCAGAATCCATCCTCTTGGAGCCAACAACTTTCGTGGGTGGAGTATGCACATAATTCGTTACCAGTGTCTGCCACGAGCCTTTCTCCGTTTCAGTGTAGTCTAGGTTACCAGCCACCAGTTTTTCCTAGTCTGAAATCTGAAGTTGCGGTTCCCTCTGTTCACGCCTTTGTCCAGAGGTGCCGCCGCACTTGGAATAGGGCCAGACAGACCCTCCTCCAAGTGGGGACGCGCACCAAGGCTAAAGCCAATCGCCACCGGTCTAAGCCTCCCGTTTACGTTGTCGGTCAAAAAGTGTGGCTTTCTATTAAAAACATTCCGCTCCGCACCGTCTGTAATAAGTTAGCTCCTAAATTTATTGGCCCTTTTATTGTCACTAAAATCATTAATCCTGTGGCAATCCGCCTCAAATTACCTGCAGCATACAGGAGAATTCATCCCGTGTTCCATGTATCCAAAGTAAAGCCCATTTTTCATACGGCAATTAATCCGCACACACCAGTTCCCCCCCCCCCGCCGCGTCTCGTAGATGGGGAGACTGCTTATTCGGTTAAGCGCATTCTGGACTCTAGACGGAGGGGACAAGGATTTCAGTACTTGGTGGACTGGGAAGGTTACGGTCCGGAGGAGAGAAGTTGGGTTCCGGCCGGGGACATATTGGACCACTCTCTTATCGATGATTACAATCGCCAGGTAGGCTCGTCTGGGGACGCCAGGAGGCGTCCGTAGGGGAGAGGGTAATGTCACGGTTGTGGATCTATCTGTTCTTCATTTGAAGTGTCTGCGTTGTGTGACAGTTCATTATTATTTATGGTATGTGTTTCTAAGTATGTGTGCTTCTCTCTCTGTGCTTGTGTGGGACTCACGTGCCTGTCAGTGGGTGTTTGTTTTTGTGTCATCAGCTGAGCGGTCACATGATCCTTGTTACCGGAACTATTGCGTGTCACCGTTCGGCTGTTAATCAGCGCGCTACTGGTGTAGCGCATTTTTGTGCCTATAAATGTTCAGTGTTCCTGTCTCACTTTGTCAGTTCGTTGTATGCTCACGGTGCTTTGTCTTTTGTTAGGATCCTCTCTCTGATGCTCGCTGGTGGTGAGTGGCTCGGTTGCTTCCTCGTTTCACTCTCAGATGCTTCCGGTTCCTTTGATGATGACTGTTTGATTCACTCTGTTGACGAGTGTCATGAACTTTCTATCGGCACTGCCGACCCAGATCGCTACTGTTATTCCTGCTAAAAGACTGTGTACTTCCAGCCACTCAGCATTTTCTCTGTCTTTTTCTGTGATCTTCATTAAAACACTTTCACTTGCAATTGGGTTCCACGTCCTGATTATTGAGCGTAACAGAAATAGCAAAAATAAGTTGTTTCTACATGATTTTTATCATAAATTTTGCACATTGCACTGATCTTTTATATTCAAAAACACATTTCTTTCTCCTCATACTGCATTGGAAATGTAAATTTCTGTTCGCTGGTTGCCCAGCATCATTTTAATAAACTTCAGCTCATAAAAAATGCAGCTGCCAGCATTTTTACCAGGTCTGGAAAATATGATCATATAACCCCAAATTGTATCCTCCTTACACTGGCTGCCTGTTAAGTTACTTATTGATTAAAACATATTGCTTCCTACCTATAAAGTTTTGAATATCCTAGCTTCTGTTTATCTAACCAAACTTCTGTCTCGCTACAATCCAACCCGCTCCTAAAGATCTCAAAACTCAGGGCTTCTGGTAGTACCTAGAATAGCCAAGTCGAGTAAAGGAGGTTGAGCCTTCTCATTTGTGGCTCTAAAACTTTTAAATAGCCTTCCTGATAATGTTCAAAGCTCAAACACACTCACTCACTCAGTTTAAACCTAGATTAAAGACCTATCTTTTTAGTAAAGCATACACACAATTCATCACATAACGGTATGATGCATGAATGTGCTCCTCACAGGTGAGCTGGCTTGACAACCACCTGAATGAAACACTCCTTCTGTCTTAATGCACCATTTTGTTAGAACCACTCATATGCTTTCCATGTTTGTTTCTATATTTATTTAAATAACTGCTTTTTTCATTTATAACACTCCATTTTTGCATTTTGTTTAAATAAACTATGAACACCAGCTATACTAATTATTCCTTATTCCTTATTTCCACCTGGGTAAAATCATTCCGATGTCCCTAGAGACTATGCAGTGCCATTGATGTGATCCAAGACCCGTGGAGAAATAATGCCATGGTATCCATAATCCTGGACCAGGCCGTATCCAGAGCTGATGCTGTGGTGTCATGGAGAAATGGAGTGCATGAGAATGATTCCTGAAAGCCAGCCTGACCACCCGCCGGTAACCTAGTCACACCTGCAGTTCTCCACGATGGACTCCCAGCTTCTCCAGCCTTCGGCGCTTAGACTGCAGCTCCACACAGGAAGTTTAGCCAGAAGAATAATGGTCATGCCCAGAGCCGGCCCAAGGCATAAGCGAACTAAGCGACTGCTTAGGGCCACGTGGCCACCAGGGCCCCCCAAGAGTGCTTGAAATTATTGTGTGACTTTCGTTTTAGTTTGTTGAGTTGTCGATTAGTGGTGGGACAAAATATATGCCCATTTATAGTGTTATTTCTGACCGCGTTACATACTCGGGCGCCAAGATATTTACCTAAATATACAAAAGATCCGATTTAATTAATCAGTTTTCCACACTGACTGCAGCAGATAACCGCTTTAGCTACAGTACACCCAGCTGCCACCAGGTGGCACTTTACGTAATGGCGGATCATCGGACATACACCAGCGTCATGTTAACAACTGACAGACAGATGAGCCATTGCAATGGTGAAAATCTCAGGCATAGACACTTTCTTCTGTCCAAGCTGGGCCAATGTATTTCTGTGTTTCAGACATCCAGCTCCCCCAAATTTGCCACTATAGTTTCTTTCTAACAGACACGCTTTCACTTCACTATATCGCTCGCGCATGCCCGTGGCCAGTGCAACTTATTATGTGCTCAAACTTTTTAACCCCGCCAAAATATATAAAGATATCAATAGTACAAGAACATATAATTTGAAGGGCCCTGCGTTTATTTGACTCTTACAGAACTTGTCAAAGTATTGCAGATGGTATTTTGGCAAAAAATATTAGGGGAATTAAAAAACTTAAATAGTTGAGTAAGTAACGTTTGAGGTTACAGAAGTAACCCTTCGTTCCCCGAGGAGGGGAACGGAAGTGCTATACAGTGGATTTGATCTTGGAAAATCCACATGTGGGAGGATTCGGTTCAGAAGCAGCTTGTCTGAAAGAGTATTGAACGGGCCAGTGAAGCAATGAATTGGCAGCGTAAGCTTGCGCAGGTGTGCCTTATTGCCAATTATCCCAGCATATAAGCACACCTGAAGTGAGCAAACGCCATCCTTTTAAGCTGAAGAGACTTTCAAACAGCTTTCTTAAATGCATATTCCACTAAATTGAGATTTTGCTGCTCTGATAGAGATGTGCTCTCTTCAGTCGTAAACTCCTCTCTGCACATCAGCATTTTAAAGCTTGTTTGACAGTTGTGCACTTGTTTTACATTGTTGCAATTCTATAAATGCGTGTTTATAAAAGAAATTCATCATTAATTTTTGATGCATTTTCCCCCTTCATTTACTAAAATTGTGATATATTGTGGCTGGTTTTCTTGTGATCTATCAATATATCGCAGAATCATTGATATCGTGATTGAAGCAGCAGTGCCCGGAACAGCAGCAAAATGCTTTTTCATGAACATGAAGATAAAAAATACGCTTCTGATTGATACAATCCACAGTTGGTAAATACACTGCAAAAATTTGTTTTTGTGTGATTTTTAGACCAAATATCTAAAAATTCTTAAACCAATAAACATTTTCTAGAAGGATTTTTAGTCAAAATTATGCAAATTTTTCATTAAAAAAGCTCAATAATCTGCCAATTAGGGTAAATAAAAAATATTGTTTTAGGTTTTAAATAAGATTTTACTCATCTCATTGGCAGATTAAATTATTTTACAAAAAAAAATTTACTTAATTAAATTTAGAATTATTTCTGAAAACTGAATAATTTTTATACATATTTACTCATTTGATTTATATGCGAGTATGTCTAGAAAATGCTTCCTGATTTAATTTGATTTTAATTTAAATATAAGTTTTAAGTTATTTGAACTACAAAATACAATATGGATTTTTTTTCAGCATTAAAATTTATATCCAATTTAAAAAAACAAAAAAGTATCTTTATTGTTACTATGTTTGACTGTTTGGCAGCGTCTTGTGCCTGAATAATAATAAAAATAAGTATGTTATAGGCTACTTTCAGCTGCTTTTGTTTCTGCCAGGCCATAATAATGTTTTGTGTCTAATTATTTAGATTTGTGGCAAGTAGTCATATAAAAAGTTGGATCAATAGGAAGTTGTTTCTGCAGAATAATATTTAGAATTGTCTTAAAACATATACTTTATGATGTAAGCAACACAGCTACAGCGAATAAAATCGATAATGTGTCTTTTAAATTTATAGTGCGAATTATCAAGGATTGATGATAATTTGTCATATTGTTTGCACTAAGGGGGCCCCAAATAAAATCCTGCTTAGGGCCCCCTGAAGGCTTGGGCGGGCCCTGGTTGTGCCCAACTGAGCCTAGTTTTTTCCTTTCACTTAGTCAATTAGGGAAGTTTTTTTCGTGCCACTTTTGCCACTGGCTTGCCCATTGATGGATTTGCTCTTCAGTATTTGAACTTTGGATCCATGCGACTTCCCAGTGCCACCAGAGCCATGTGAATTCCCAAAGCTGCCAGAGTCATGTGACCTTTCAGTGCTTCCTGAACCAAAGCCCACTGGCCCAATAGGGTTATACAAACTGCCAGTAACTCCTGAACCTGTGCCTCTTGACACACTGGGGTTAAACGAACTGCCAGTGCCTCCTGAACCAAAGCCTCCTGACCCACTGGGGTTAATGAACTGCCAGTGTCTCCTGAACCCAAGCTTCCTGAACCACTGGGGTTAGCTAAACTGCAAGTGTTTCTTGAACCGGAGCCTCCTGACCCACTGTGGGTGTGTGACCCACCTGTGCCTGCTGAACCAAAGCCACCAGACCTACTTCAGCTCTACCCTCCATTCTCTCCACAGCTCCACGCTCCAGGCCCTCCGCAGCTCCTCGCTTCAGGTACACCTTCGCTGCATGGTCCTGACCCTCTGTCCCTCTCCCTGTTTTGCCACCTCTCCACCTCCCTCCCAGACTGTAGTTAAAGCTTCTGGAAACCGCTCCTAGAGGGTGGGCTCTGTTATGATCATCAGTGATCTAGCGACTGCAGATCGCTAACAAACTACAAGTCTGCTGCTTTATGGACTACCAGTTCCAGTCATGCTCCGCCTACACACACACACACACACCCGCTCCTAATTTCCAGTAATTGCAGACACACACACACACACACACATGAACACACAGACAAACACAGCTAAAGCTCATAATTTGTTACCCGGACTATAACAAGAACGCTCTCATTAACATCATTGCTGAGTCTTGTTTATCTGTCAAGTTAACATTACGGCATGTTCTCCTTGTCTTGTTTTGCCGTATTAGACTTTTGCTTTGTTTGTTTGTTTATGCTGTCTGCTGCCTGCCTACACTTACTATTTGCCTGTTATTTGTTCACAACTCTGGATTCCCTACATATATCTGTTTGCTCCTAATTGTGATCATTGCCTGCCTGACCATTCTGCTTTTAATAAATTCTGCATTTGGATCCTCACTCCGTTGTCAGTGTCTCCCTTGTGACACAGAAAAGGGTTTCAAAAAGTCAAGGTTTTAAAGGGGTAGTCCGCTATGATATCATATTTCAAACTTTAGTTGATGTGTAATGTAACGGTGTGAACATAAACAACATCTCTGAATGTAAAAAGTTCTAAGTTCAATGCAAAGGGAGACCTTGGGTTTCACAGAGTTAGCTTAGCAAAGTCTACAATGAATGAATTTTGGGGACTACAAAAAATACTTCCGCCCCCTGTGAGATCACAAAGGTTCGTTACTGCACACCCAAACTGCGCAGGTAGGGACCGTGGCCAGAGGCGCTGTAACGTTATAGCAGAGATGAAGCTAAAAATGTGTCTAAACACTGCTAACACAGAGCTTCGTCTGTTTCTCTATTTAGGCTTCCAAAGGACATGACACAAAGACAGAAGTGCTAACAGTTCAATATTAATTATGTTCCAGAGAATTATAAAATAAACAGCAAGCATGATTTAACAAAACAGCTCCAGAATCTCTCCCAGTTCAGTGCTGGATTTGGCTAAAATCTCCTCAAAGCAGAAGCTGTGAGATACAACCAGTAAGTGTTTTTATTTGTTAAAATTTATCATGACATGTACAGTGTCTAGCGTTAGCGGTAAGTTATGCTGTATGCTTTGCGGGCAAATGATTTAGCTACAAATTCATATTTATCAGTCAAACTGCTGTAAACACACACACACACTCCACCAGCAAGTTCGTGTCTCTTATGTGTGCACGTGACTTTGCATTGATTGCCTTCAGACAGCTTTTCCATGTGATAATAAAGTCGCAAAAGATATGTGAATGATTCATAATACTTACACCTGCATATTCCAGATATATGTGAAACATGTCAAGTAACGCATAGAGTTAAAAAAAAAATACAGGATAGCTCACCTCGTGAACTCATGGTAGCAGCAGGCAAATAAATCAAGGTTCACACAGGTAGCATCCCAAATGTTGTGCTTTATTCTTCTGTCACGATATATCACAGAAAATAACTTAATCCGAGCATCAGAGAATAATAATAAAAAAAAACTCCCACTCACATGCGCTTGTTACAGAAAGTTCACACATTCACACACACACATAGACCCACACACACAATAGCAAACGCTCTTAAAGGAGCCGCACCCCATTTTCACTCGTTACAGACACTTGTCAGATTTTATTTTAGTGAGCAGGCAGGAGGTTGAATAATTGTTTACACAGCAAAAAAGCGCATGCTTTTATGGGCGTGACGTGGAGTCGATTCGCGAATCGCAGCACATTATGACGATGACCAATCAGAGTCACTTAAGGGTTGGCCTTTCAGAGGAACTAGGAAATTTGACAGTCATTTTCATGTTAGCTGAGTAGCTATGTATAATCAAAGTGAGATATATGAAAAAATAACGCAATTTCCTTCAAGTTAATTATGAGCACACATTGCATCTTATAAACACAACCAAACCTAAAATTACATTCTAGACCACCCCTTTAATACTAAAGTATATGTACTAGTTTTTTTTTTTTAATATGTGTTTTTGAAACTAATGAAGACATAAGAAGCCAATGATTTATTTTAATTATTTAGCCTGACATGTTTGACATGTTATATTAAAAAGTAGTTAAAACAAAATCAGGTGTTTGAACACTGGGTATCATGCAGTTCACTCTGTTTTATAAATTGATATTTTGTATTTGTAATGTATTTTGTTTGTAAAGACATTTGTACTATTTTAGTACATACTGTAAAAAGCTAATTAGGGGCTAAAGCTGCGATTAGCCAATTTAGTTGAAAGCTTTGCTGGTTGATTTGAGAAGTGTCTGAATGCAGACCTGGTGCAGTGCAATCTGAGTTGCATCCAATGCTTTTTAATGCGCTCACTCCATTGTGTGTAGTGACAAATGCACTATCATGGATTGGATTGAACAAATGAAAGTGTATTTAAGCAAAAAGGACTATGACAAACCTGATCGCGTAGAGGAGATTTTAAATCATTTTTCTGGCCGCGCAAAAAGCATCGTTAAGGTAAAGTTGAAAAGCAGCCCGGCTGCAGCATTCAGTCCTGATGTTGTCTATGAGGTGCTCCAGCGTTATTTTAGTGAAAGCCCTGGTTCGTGCCAGCCGCTCGCTGATTTCTATGCAACGCAACCCAAGAAAAGCGAGCACCCCGTGGACTATTGGGTTAGGCTGAATGAGGCAGCTGAGCAGGCTGATTCACATTTGAAAAGACGTGGTAGCAAAATGGAAAACATGAGTTCAGAGGTGGCGATGATGTTTATTACAAACTGCCCTAGTCCTGATCTTTCCAGCGTATTTAGATGATAGCCCATAAGCAAATGGTCAGCTGAGGAGGTCCAAGAGGCCATTGATGAGTACGAGAGAGACTGTAAGTCTTGGAAGCCAGCGCTGCCTGTACCTAAAGTTGTTGTAAATCAAGCTGTAGTTGCCGAGAAAACAGTGGGAACCCAGGCGGCAGTAGGAAGTGAAAGTGTGGGCGTTACTTCAGCAGTGTGCACCCCAAACACCCATGCTAAAGCTAACGAAGTCAATGATACAGGTACACTAGAGCGGGTGCTGAAAATGTTGGAGAGGGTACTAGAGCGTACAGCCTTACCAGTTTCAGAACCGAATCCTCGTGTGTCGCAGTGGTACCGAGCTTCCCCATGTGAAGTCTGTGGCGATCGTTCGCATTCGACTCGCTCTCATTGTATGAAAGAGAGAAGATGCCTTGCTTGTCTTGAAATCGGGCATCAACGAAAAGCATGTGACAAGGTTGCAGGTCAAACTGCGCCCCGGGCCCCTGATGTAAATAATCAGGGAAACTAGCCCACTCGCATGGAGGAGGGGACGATGTGAGTGAGGCTAGTCAGCCCCTCACCTGTGAAGATGACCCAATGTTCATCTATAGTAATCACTGTCAGGTTGAGTCAGGTGACGGTATCATTTTGTTTCAGAACATAGCAGAAGTGGAAAAAGCTGACAGTTTGTTCTATACTGATGTTCTGATAAACAATGCAGTCACCTGCCAAGGCCTTTTAGACAGTGGTTCGATGGCATGCACAATTAATGAAGAGACCGAATGCAGGCTGCTAGATGTGTGTGGGATCCTCGAGCCTGACGACCAGCATACCAATATTTTACTTGTTGGCTGCGGTGGTGTTCAGGTGAGGCCCAAATGCATCTACCAGTTGAAGATGGTTGTATATGGACATTCAGTGAGTGTGCCTAAATTGGTTGTGCCAGGACAGAAGGATCAGCTGATTGTTGGTACAAATGTCATCAAGTATGTCCTCAGTCAAATAAAGAAATCTTCGAGTTATTGGCGTGTGATGAGTCAGTCAGATTCATCCGGAGAACCAGAGATCCAATGATTTTTGAGTATGTTGTCTGGTCATGATAGGTGGCAGGGGGGTAGCATTCCAAGTGTTGTTGCCACCGTTAAGCTCGCTCGTGCTGTTACTCTCTTACCTCAACAGGAGCACCTAGTCTGGGGTAAACTGCCGACCAGTTCCACCATTTCCGTGGGGAGTACTGTCCTGATCGAACCATCTAGCATGCAAACCAGTAGTAAAGCTGTTCTTATTGGACGATCCTTAGCCACTTTAAAGGGCGATAGGTGGTTACCGGTTAAGGTGATCAATACGTCCGATAAACTGGTGGAATGCTAAAATAGCAGATGTATTTCCTATTTTAGCAGTTGAGGACTTAGATTTCCAAGCCGGGCAAAATCATGCGGAAACTGTAAGTGCTCAGAGCCAGTCTCTCATTTCTAGCACAGTAGTTGGGGGTAGTTCTCTCCAAGGTATCCGTAATGAGTTGCAGGAACTCGGTTTGAGCGATCTTGACATAGAGTCCTGTGAAGTAAGTCCGTACTGGAAAGAACAACTTCTGCAGTTAGTTGGGAGATACCAAGATGTGTTTTCTAAACATAAACTAGACCAGTGGTTCCCAACCTTTTTCTTTGGGGCCCCCCCTATGAACATATACAAACATTGGAGCCCCCCCAACATATAAATACACATGCATGCACACACATATGTACTGTCTATATATATATATATATATATATATATATATATATATATATATATATATATATACTGTATGTGTGTGTTTGTGTAATATTAATATATAATATGTATAGAAAATATAATCACTTTTAACTTGTCTTGGCCTTCAATAAAACTAATCTTTGTCTAATCTTTTTCTTCGCCTCTGAAGAACCACTGCATTTACGTTTCTCTGCCATTTTTGTTTTGATTTTGCCTTTACGACGCGTTGGACAAGCACATTGCGTGAGCAAAATTTAAATATTTATTTAAAGTTATTTATTTTAATTATTTTTACTATTATGTTCGAGTTTTAAGCATGTTTTGATTTTTTTAGTACTTGAAAATACATATATAATAGTAGGGCTGCTTGATTTTGGGAAAATCATAATAACGATTATTTTGGTCATAATTGTAATCACGATTATTCAAAACGATTATCAGTTAAAGTCAAAATTATTAGCGCTCCTGAGAATTTTTTTTTTTAGAAATATTTCCCAAAATGATGTTTAACAGAGCAAGGAATTTTAACAGTATTTCCTATAATATTTTTCCTCTAGGCTTATTTGTTTTATTTTAGCTAGAATAAAAACAGGTTTAAATATTTTGAAACCAATTTAACTTCAATATTATTAGCCCCCTTATGCAATATATATTTTTGATTGTCTGCAGAATAAACTACTGTCATACAATGACTTGCCTTATTACCCTAATTAAGCCTTTGAACTGCACTTTAATCTGAATGTTTGTATTTTGAAAAATATCTAGTAAAATATTATGTACTGTCATCATAGCAAAGATAAAAGAAATAAGTAATTAGAAACGAGATATCAAAACTAATATGTTCAGAAATAAGTAAATAAAAATCTTCTTTCCATTAAACAGAAATTGGGCTGGAAAATGGTTGCTAATATTCAGGAGGGCTAATAATTCTGACTTCAAGTGTATACATACAGTTATTTCCACCTTGCAAAGAAAAGAGAAATAAATACAATAGTATAAAAATATTAAACAAACTGTGATTTAAGCATCTTCACTGTAAGAAAAACACTAGCTATAGCAGTCCTTCAGTCAAGACTAGTGAGGGATTTTGTCATTGTTTGATTAATGATAAAAACAGGCGGTAGTAGGAATATTTCTCGCTGTCTCTTTAATGGTTTCTCTTTCACGTCTTTTGACCCTCAACTCGTTTGTTAATTACACAAATGAGGGTTAATATAAATAATCACTAAACACCGCGTTTTGACACCTATTTGACCATTAATGCGCTCACGTTAAGATGACTTTAGATGTCTGCGCTCCGCTGCTCGTCTCAGTGTGCGAATGAGACCGAATGCTGACCGGCCGCATGCTTCTGACTGCGTGTGCTTGCTGCACACACAAATAAGCATGCGTTCTTTCGCGCTTTTAGAAGCAACAAACGTGAACAACTGGAAAGGGGGCGGTTTATGATGCAATATTCTTTATCTCGATTAATGCTTTTTTTATTATCGTTTGAAATCGAAACCGGATTTTCGATTAATTGTACAGCCCTATAAAATAGTGGAGCATTTTTATGCCTTTTTCTACCTCAACACTTATCCTCTCCCGCGGCCCCCTTGTGAACTCTGGCGCCCCCCTTAGGGGGGCACGGACCCCAGGTTGGGAACCACTGAACTAGACTGCGGCAACGCCAAAGAGTTCGTCCATAAGATCCATCTGTCTGACGCTCGCCCTTTTAGACTTCTGTATCGTCGTGTTCCTCCAGCCCAGTATCAGAAATTGAGAATGGTGCTTTCTGAAATGGAGGGGCATGAAATTATTCGTAAATCCTGTATCCAGTGGACGTCCCCGTTGGTTCTGGTATGGAAAAAGAGTGGTGATCTTCGCGTCTGCATTGATTATCGCTGGTTGAATGCCAGAACGATCACCCTCACCCTTTACCTCATCAGGCGGATTGCCTGGCAGCCTTGGGTGGGAATGCAGTGTTTAGTGCGATGGATCTTACCTCCGGCTTTTATAATATTGCGATGGCAGAGGAAGACAAAAAGTTTACGGCCTTCACAACACCAATGGGTCTGTATGAGTTTAACCGGTTACCACAATGGTTGTGCAATAGTCCCGCCAGTTTTATGCGTCTGATGATGAATATCTTCGGTGACCAAAATTTTTTGCCTTTGCTCTGTTATCTAGATGGTTTACTGGTGTACGCCCCAGACGAGGGAGAGGCTATTAAGAGACTTGATATGGTGTTCGGTAGACTCAGGGAACATGGGTTGAAATTAGCACCAAAAAAAGTGTCATTTTCTCAGAAAGAGTGTGCAGTTCTTGGGGCACGTCATCGACAGCTCTGGGGTAGCCACAGACCCAGACAAAGTGAGTGCTATCGGGGCAGTCACGGAGTCCGACTTAATGATGGAGGATGGGGTAACTCCGTCCCAAAGGAAGATTAAATCGTTCCTTGGGATGGTGCTATACTATCAGAGATTTATCCAGGACTGTTCTGCCATAGCAAAACCACTTTTTGCTCTGACGGCCGCTCCGAGGGGTAAGAAATCTCCAGGGAAGGGTGTTGATGCCTTTAAAAAGCTGAGTCCTGATGATTGGAAAGAGGAGCACAGTAGGGCCTTTCGGCAGTTGAAGGCTGCTCTGATAAACTCTGTGATATTAACACATCCTGATTTCAGTCGCCCATTTATTGTCTACAGATGCGTCTACTGACGGTTTGGGTGCTGTTTTGTCACAAGTTGCAGAGGGTGAGACTAAGGCCCAACCAATTGCTTTTGCGAGTAAGTCTCTTACGCGTGCTCAAGCGAAATACCCTGCTCACCACTTAGAGTTCTTGGCTTTAAAATGGTCCGTTTGCGATAAATTCAGCCACTGGCTGAAGGGCCAAGAGTTTGTTGTATAAACGGACAACAATCCATTCTTACCAAGCCTAAACTCGATGCGTGTGAGCAGAGGTGGGTTTCGAAATTGGCTCCCTATCGGTTCAGTATCAAGTACATACCGGGTAGTAAGAATGTAGTGGCCGATGCCTTAAGTCGTCAACCCTTTGTTCAAAACAGAGTTAGCCAGAGACTGTTGAATGAGCCTTATAATGTATTGCTTGAAGAAGCGGAACAGCTCAAAAATGGGACAGTGCAGGATGTATTTAGATTTGGTGTGGATACTCAGGGCGCTGAAGGTTCCCTGATGTTAAACGCTTGTTCACTGTCTAGTGCTGAAGTGTCTGCAGTGTTAGTTGGTCACACTGACTGGGAAGTGGGTGTACAGGCGAGACCAATCTCTTGGATTGCCCATGGGGCACATCAGTTGCTGCCTCCTGGGCAATGTCCAATACCGGTTCTTTCGCTAGACGTACTGCGAGATAGGCAACAGAGCGATCCTTGTTTGTCCAGGGTTTTGTTTTATGTTAATAGGGGTAAGAGAGTCACACGACGTGAGCGTTCAGGTGAGACACGTAAAGTGCTGCGGGTCTTAAAACAATGGGACAGACTGAGGATGCTTGATGATTTTTTGTATCGGGTGAGCAAGAACAATCTTACGGGAAAGATGCAGTTACAGTATGTTGTTCCATCATCACTGATCGCACAAGTAATGGAGGGTGTACACGATGAGGCGGGACACCAGGGCCAGATTAGGACGATGCACTTGGCTAGGCAGAGGTTCTTTTGGCTTGGGATGGAACACGACGTTCGCAAATATGTTAAGTGTTGCAAGCGCTGTGTTGTCAGTAAAACATTAGATCAAGATGGCCGAGCCCCACTCGAAAGTGTAAAAACATCAAGTCCTATGGAGTTGGTCTGCATTGATTTTTGGTGTGCAGAAAGCTCCAGAGGTCAAAGTCTGGACGGGTTTGTGTTAACGGATCATTTTTCCCGTATGTCGCATGCCTTTCTATGTCACAATCAATCGCCGAAGCAGGTAGCAAAGCAGTTGTGGGATCGATATTTTTCTGTGTATGGTTTCCCTGATCGGATCCATTCTGATCAGGGAGCTAATTTTGAAAGTAACCTGATCCGAGAGCTATTGCTAGTTGCTGGGGTAAAAAAATCTCGAACTACTGCTTACCATCCCATGGGAAACCGCAGTGTTGAACGGTTCAATAGAACCTTGGGAAACATGATCCGTGCCCTTCCGCCTAGGTCTAAAGAAAGGTGGTCACAGTTACTCCCGACATTGACTTTTGCGTATAACTGTACCGCGCATGAATCCACCGGGTATGCCCCGTTCTTCCTAATGTTTGGTAGGATCCCAAAACTGCCCGTGGACGTCATGTTCAGCAACGTTGAGAGAGATTGTGAGGTTGCTGATTTTGAGAAGTACGTGAAAAGATTGAAGGATGACTTGAAGTTAGCTATAACTGCAGCTCAGAAGAATGTGGATGTCAATCAGCAACGTCAGACTGAGTTGTACAACCAGAGGATGAAGGGCTGTAGCATTGAGTTGGGTGATCAAGTTTTACTTGCTTAGTCGCTCTAAACCCCCAGTGACACATCTACCGTATACACAATACCAGAACGGGCTTAGAGAAAACTGTTCACCGAAACTTACTGTTACAGGCAAACTTTCTTCCACTGGAATTGGAAGATTCTGCATTATCCGGGGAGAGTGATGGGTCTGTCTTAGGAAGCAGAAGCGTGTCTGTGGATGATGTTGCTGGTCTTGAACCGGAGTTGTGCTCTGTGTCTGAACGGGTTGCGAGTTGGGTGGAAAAGACTGCTGTTTCTGATGGTTCTCCACAAGAGTTTTTAAGTGAATCTGGTGATGCTGTCTTAACAAGACTTCCCGAGACGTTGGACCAAGTGCAGACTCCATCAGAGGCTGACTACAATGAAGAGATTTGTGGTGCAAGTAGTGACAACTTGAGTCGTGGTTCTTGCAGTCGTTGTTCTGAAATTGTGCTACGCTATGATCGTGCTCCATCTGCTGGAGTTGTACCACCTTCGAATCAGGTGACAATTGGAGTTAGAACGAGAGTAGGTAGAGTGGTGAAACCTGTAAACAGATTAATAGAGAACATGACTCAGTCCTTAAAAACACTTAACCCAGTTGGTGGGGTTGTAAAGTCTTTATTGAAGTGAAAGTACATTGAATTACATTATTTACTTGAGAGTCAGAACATTCAAGTTGATGCATCTCTGAATATCGGTTGTCCCAGATTCAAGTTATAAATGGTGTATAAGGCACCGTTTATTGCAGGTGACTGCAGCGGGCCTGATCAACCTGTTGTCGTCATCTTCCCTTCTGCGTGGGGAAAAATTTTGTTGTACTATGTTCTGGGTAAAGTGGGTTATATACTTGTAACGGGGAGACTGACACGGAGGGATCCATTATGCAGTATTTATTAAGTCACACTTTACTCAACATACAACACGCACAAATGTGCCGAACATACAACATTAACAGCAATGAAGGCCTTAGGGCTGGCAGCTGACAGACACAGAGTGAATTACCAGGCATGGGTCAGAGGCAGGCGGCATGATTCAGAGTCCGTGTAACAGGCTTGGGTCGAGGGCAGGCAGCGAGTATCAGAGTCCGTGTAATAGGCTTTAAGTCGTGGGCAGGCAGAAGGCAGAGCAGAGTCAGGAAACGGGCTGAAGTTCTAAACTGGAGATCAGGCAGGATAGAACGCTCAGTAATGCTGGCCGGGGCTAAACAAGACTTCACAAAGACTGTGTGTGAGAGAGCTGCTTATAAAGGGTACGTGGGTCATTAGCGGGATTCAGATCAGGTGTGCTGGATGATTGTGAATGGATGATGTAATGCTTAAAAGTCCGGAGATGGTGGCCTCTGCTGGCCAGCGAGGGGAATGACTGGGACCGAGTCGGTGACAATACTGAAGAGTGTAATATCGATATAATAGTCCAAATTTGAGAAGATCAGGGGGAAGAATGTAACAGTGTGAAAAATACTTTCATTTTGACCTTTTATTTATTTTTATTTAATTCATGGAAGTAGAAACTGACGGGCGCATGGCTCTCCGTCTCTCATCTATATACGTGGTATGAGCACAATATTGATAAATATGAGTATATCCTGCTTGACAACAATTATATACGTGTTTATAAGTGTATTTAACGATGGATTGTTGTAGATGAAGTTTGATGTGTTGAGTTTAAGCTTGATTTATTCATAAGTTTTATACTGCTAACTGTTTAGCATTGTGCTCGGTTTTGCTAGTGTGTGTGTTGGAGACAGAGAGAGAGAGTCCAGTTGATGTCCAGTTGCTCCACTGCTGTTTATTTATTCTTTTCAGGTATGTTAATTAATTTTGCTTATAAAGAAAAAAAAGAAAGGTTTACAGTTATATGTAAATGAACATGTTTTGTTTAATCAGATGTTTTATATATATTATGTATATTTATTTTCCTCTTTGCCCTTTTATATGCATTTAATTTAATATTGTATTTTGTAAAATAAGTGAGTCCGACGTTTTGCACTGCTGACGAGCGCATGGCTCTCCGTCTCTTATCTATATACATGTGTGTGTGTTGGAGACAGAGAGAGAGAGTCCAGTTGATGTCTAGTTGCTCCACTGCTGTTTATTTATTCTTTTCAGAATAAACAAGTTTCATCTCTGAAGTGGTCGTGGGTTTGTGAGTTTTAAACTGTCCATGCTACACATTGCATCGTTGAGTGATCCAATTCATCTTGCATCATAAAGGTTGCACTGCACAAATAAATACCCTTAAAGATTTATCCCCCTTTGTTTTCCTCGTATGACCGTGGCATCAGGAGATTTGTTTTCTGGCGTTTCTCTTTTTTCAAATGAATACACAGGAATACATTTGTTAAATGCAAGCAGACATTAAGGCAAAGCCTTTCAACATTCTCTAATTCTTTTAATATTCACTGTGGCCTGTAAAATATTCAAATGTTGTCAACTACACGTTCACATATGGTTGAGTTGAATGTTCTTCTTGTGGTTTTTAACTAAATGGTTTTAAGTTCAATCTACTGTTGTAATAACTTAAGTAAACTTACTTCATATCAGTTAGGAAAACATGACAGAATTGTGTTAAATTGTCTTAACTGATGCTCAACACACACAAATCTGTTAAAATAAAAAAAAGTTCTCCAGGGTGTCCTGAACCTTTAATCTGGTGTCGCCACAGTGGAATGAACCATCAACTTATTCAGCCAGTTTTTACACAGCGGATGCCCTTCCAGCTGCAACCCATCTCTGGGAAACATCCACACACACTCATACACTACAGACAATTTAGCCTACCCAATTCACCTGTACTGCATGTCTTTAAACTGTGGGGGAAACCAGAGCACCCGGAGGAAACCCATGTGAACGCAGGGAGAACATGCAAACTCCACACAGAAACGCCAACTGAGCCGAGGCTTGAACCATCGACCTTCTTGCTGTGAGGCGAACGTGCTACCCACTGCGCCACTGCGTCACCTAGAACATTTTCACAAGAACTGAATATTACACAACATCGGTCTGTGGGTGGGAAATGAAGTGCAATAAAAGAAGCCCATCGCATGTGAAAGTGATTAATTACATTGTGTACTTATAACTGTAAACCAAAAAACGATGCTGGAGCAGATTGTTCTTGTGCTTTGTTTAGCTTGTGGGTTTAAATTAACTTTGAAAATCACTGAACATCAAAGTTTGATGTTTCCAGCATGATGTTCATTACCTTGAAACTACAACAATTGTGTAGGAATATACTGTACTTTTTATATTTTATATAACACATTTTATATGTCATTTGTTAATGTATATAAACTATCATAATAATCCAAAAATGGGGTAAATGCTGATCCAGACCCACTTGTTTTATTAGACATAAAGGCTGGAACCACATTTTGCTAGTTACAAAATAAAACATTTTCTTTTTTTCTTTGAATAAAGCATTGATAAACAAGTCAGTGTTTTGTTATTTGAATTCTGGCAGTAGAAGTAATCTGGCAGTATAAGGCATCTGGCATCTACTAAGTTTTTATCATGACTCTGGAACTGCTTTTGTTTTTTAACATGTTGGGGAGTTTAAAAGGGCCAGAGTCCTGGAGAGTTTAGCTCCGACCCTAATCAAATTCCCCTGAACCAGCTAATCAAGCTCTTACTAGATATAATAGCAAGCAGAGATGTATAGTAATGAAGTACTGTAGAACTACTTCACTACTGTACTTAAGTACTAAAATTCTGTATCTGTACTCTACTGGAGTATTTTTTTTTCTCCTACTTCCACTTTTACTTCAGTACATATTTTCGATGAGTTTAATACTTTTACTCTGATAGATTTTTTATGTGCTGCATCGTTACTCATTACTAGGGGTGTCAAAATTATTGATATCGGTTCAGTAATAGATCATAACTGGTTATTACATACTGACGTCATTTATCTCCTGTGCACGATGTCGCAGTAGAATAGTGAAGGAGGCGAGGGCAAGTAAATAACATTGTTACTACAATGAAGGTGGCACAGTACACGAGTTGCTATTTTACTACTATGGAGAAATGCTGTTACATTAGCTTATTTGCTTTAAATGCTCATGCTTTCTTCTGTGCATGTATTGGAGTTTTGTTTGATGCATTCAAAAAGAGTGTTTTCTTTGAGCAGGTCAAATTAAGGGTACAGTTCATATATCTTACTTCTGTATTAAATAACAAAATTGTAGTACAAATATTATATAAATATATTTATAGATTTTAATAAAAAAAAGCTTGTGTTGTGAAGAAAAAATCTAATTATGTATGGAAAGCATCGTCAATGTACCGAGATGCACCGAGATATCGAATTGAACCCAATCGATGGCATGATAATCGTAACCAAACCAAACCAAACCGTGAGATCAGTGTAGACTCACACCTTTACTCATTACAATTATAGACCTTTTTCTTGGCTATTGCATTGAGCGTGCCATAGTGACCAGCGTCTTCCGGTAGAATGTTTTGAACTTTCGTTTACAGCATTTACAGCCAGTAATTTGCGATCTGAAATTGGCTTTCAATAGCATTTTGAGTAGATTACGGAATGTTTTTGCGACACACAACTTGAAAGGTTTGTGTTAAAGCTGTTATAAGCGTGCCCCAAAAAAAGATATTTAAAATAAACAAAACAATATGATGTCTTTTGTCTGCTTTCTTCAATAACTACATTATACAGTACTTGTACTTTTACTTTCAGTACTTGAGTAGTACATTTTGAAATAAACTAGTTGCAATACTTAAGTACAGTATAACAAATGTTTAATACTTTAGTACTTACACTTAAGTATGGTACTTAAAGAGCAACTTCAAGTCACCTTTTAATAGAGCACTTGTACTTTTAATTAGGTCTGGGTCTCCAGTAATTTATAAATCTCTGCAGCAAGAAACTTCCTGGCTGATGTGTGGAAGCAAGTTGAAGCTAAACTCTCCAGGAAGCTGGCCCTCCAGGATCGAGTTTGGACATCCCTGGTCTTGATACAGTCTTTACCTGTCTCTCATTTTCTAAAAAGCTGTTGCAAGAATACAATTTTTTTTTATGATTTTACAATACAACTTGATATGTTTTAAATGATCTGACAAATCTAAAAGGTTATATTCTGAAAATGCATTTTTGTTTTTAATTAAATAAATTAAAACTTAATAAACATTAGTGGGGTAAAATAAAATTAAGTAAATTACTTTTATTACTATTTTAAGTAAACTTTTTCTAAGATTTTGCTAAAAACAAAAGCATGAAATTAAGTCATCACGGAATATTCTCTTTCTGTGTGTGTGTGTGTGTGTGTGTGTGTGTGTGTGTGTGTGTGTGTGTGTGTGTGTGTGTGTGTAAAAGAGAGGGTAAGAGAGTGTGTGCATTTGTTTGTACTAGGGTGTTAAGTTGTGAGGTGAGATGGACCTTAATTTTAAATTAATTTACAAAAATAAAATAAAAAATACAGCGAAGTGCAAATTATTTTATAATAATTATTAATAAAAAATATTTAAGATTGAAATAAGATAAACAAATTAAATTTAAATTGCTGAAGTTATTTTTTAATAATTTAATTACAGGCTGCAGCAGATTTAATAGGAAGCTTTCATTTTCAATGTGCAGTAATATTTACAGCATTTCTGCCAGACGCCCTTTGTCTTCTCAGATGAAACCACTCTAAAATGAGGTACAATGACAAAACAGTCAATTTAAAGTCCTGTTGGTTTCCATTTTCACTTTTTGTATGCTTGTGTAAATTGTGTAGATTGTAATATTCATGCAACGTTATTCCATTAAAGTCAATTCGATAAAAGACACATACATACATACATACATACATACATACATACATATAGTACATACTGTACAAAGGCAACAAAGACTGTTTTGCCATTATGCCTCATCTATGTGTGGTTTCATTTGAAAAATGAAATGGGGTCTGGCAGAAATGTATTAAACAAAACACACACATATACAGTTGAAGTCAGAATTATTAGCCCTCCCCCCCCATCCCACCTTTTTACGTCTTCCCCAAACTCTGTTTAACAGAGCGAAGATTTTTTTCATTACATTTTTAAAGTTTTAATAACTAATTTCTAATAACTAGTTTATTTATTTCTTTGCTATAATGACAGTAAATAATATTTTACTATATATTTTTCAAGACACTTCTATACAGCTGAAAGGGACATTTAAATGCTTATCTAGGTTAATTAGATTAACTAAGCAGGTTAGGGTAATCAGGCAAGTTATTGTATAATGATGGTTTGTTCTGTAGACTATAGAAAAATATATAGATTAAAGGGGCTAAAAAAATTTTTTACCTTTAAATTTTTTTTTTTTTTTTTATAAAACAGCTTTTATTCTAGCTGAAATAAAACAAAATAAGACTTTCTCTAGAAGAAAATATATATATATATCAGAAATAATAAAACATTTACTTGCTCTGGTAAACATAATTTGGGAAATATTTAAAAAAGAAAAATAAATTCAATGGGGGGCTAATAATTCTGACTTCAACTGTATTTTCAACTGTATTATCAACTGTGATTTCAAAAGTTATGTTTAACAGACCAAGGATATTTTCAAAGTATTACAGTATAATAGTTTTTATTCTGGAGTAAAAAAGTTTATTTAATATAATAAATATGTCAATATAATTAGTGCTTTAAGAATCGTAGTCTACAGAACAAACCACAAAGGCTTTTCTACGTTTTTATAACATAATAACCTAGTTTAGTCTTTAAATTGCACTGTAGGCTGAATACTAGTATCTTGCTAAATAACTAGTAAAATAATGTGTAAGTGATATAATATAATAAGATATTACCATCATCAAAAGATATAATTATGGCAAAAACTAGAATAAAAATGCAACTGGAAATTAGTTCTTAAAAATATGCTTAAAATTGTGTTGAAAACAAACCTCTTTTAAACAACACTTGAAACTTGAAAACTTTAGAAAGAGGGCTAATAATTTTCACTACAACACAATGTCCCTATATAAATTCTCACACCTTCTAAAAGTCTGAAATGACTAAAGAAACTGACTATTTGTTCAATGAGATGCCAAATTCTAGAGACATTCCTAGCAAAAAAACAAAAACAAATATTTGTTATGATCTGTGTCACTGAAAAACATTATTTATATTTATATTTATATATTTTAACATTATTTTAACATTTACCATTGTTGAACATAAAAATTTATATTTATATCAAATATAAATGAAAAATACTGCATTGTTTTGTTATAGATGTATTACACCATAATTCTTATTGTACCATATTTCTTATATTAGTGATTTATGTTCATATATAAACAAGAAGCTTCTCTCCCATGAGCGATTTTCACTCCATTTATTCTTTGTAAAAAAAGTGAAACTGTTCCGCACACATTTAATTTAACTACATTAAATGCTTTATCTAGATTCTAGACCATTTCCTCTTTATTTGATTTATATTTTTATATTTTTGTAAACTCCCCAAGAGACAAAACCCCATCTGTTAAATCTGTTAATCAATCTCGGTCCTGAGCAAAACTACTAAATGTTTTTAAAAATTACAGGATTTTAACTCCTACATTTATGAATGAGGTCACTGATTTGGTGGAAAAAAAAAAAAAAGACTTATTTTCAATATAAAAAGTAATTGTAGACTGAATTGTGCTGCCAACTGATGATCAACAGTTAAAATTTGTGATTCATTCATTTTCCTTTTGGCTTAGTCCCTTTGCCAATCTTGGGTCACCACAGCGGAATGAATCACCAATTTATCCACCATATGTATTATTCAGCGGATGCCACTCCAGCTGCAACCCATCACTGGAAAACATCCATACACACCCATTCACACATATACTTACTGCGCCACCGTGACGCCCTAATCAAAATTAAAAAATATTTTATTTTTAATCAAGAAAGCTAAATTTTATGTTGTCATGTCTTTGCAATTAAAAATGTGGTTATAATGGAAGTCAATTGGGCAAAAAAGCCACAAAAAGTACATTTGGGAGAAAAAAAATAATCTTATATTGCCAAAAAACTAACAATGCATCAAAGGCAATATTGCTAATAATCTTTTACATAAAACTGTAATATTGCCAGAAAGTGGTGTCTAACACAAAGTGATAAGTTGCCAGTTTCGCTGTGGCAAACCCAGATTAATAATGGGACTAAGCCGAAAAGAAAATGAATGAATGAATAATATAATATATGAACAAAATATAATTTCTCTCTTGAAGCAGCACAAACAGCCATGACATAACCACAGTACACTGTAAAAAAAATCTGTAAAATAATAGTTAAATGACTGTATATTTTAACAGATTTTTTCCGTATACACGTATTACGGGTGTTTTTCCGTTTATATACATTTTCGAATTGCATTGTGGGAAGGGGATCGCAGCTCAGACAGCGTTTGATGGACATCGGGACATATTTCTTCCTCTGTTTTTTCCCTGGTAAGTACGATTAATAAAACATATAACAATATTTTAGTTAAAAGACTGCTTTATTACCTTTTTATCGTTATTTAAAATGATTTTGTCTTGTATGAAGTGCCCATGGAAAGTACAGCAGTGAATTACGTTTAATATTGTTAATAAGATCAGACTTTATTTCATTAAGATCAAACTGAGCTATGAGTGGTTAAATGTAATTTAAACAAGCATTTACCTAATGATTTTTTACCTTTTTTTGCGTTTTCCTCATCAATAAATATGGTATCTGTTCATTTACAGTTGTTTGTCCGTATTTTTCTAAACTGCCGTGCGCGGGAAGTGACGTGACGGCTCATCGGTGCATTATTGTTGGTTTGCTGTTGGACGCGCAGCAAGAACAAACCGGCTGCTAGGCACGGCGCGGAAAATGGCGAAGGAAAGATGCCGAAGCGGGTTTAGCGACAGCTGTGGTGTGAATGAAGAGAGTGAAGGAGGAAATTTAGACAATGAGGATGATTCAACCAACCTAGATATGGAAGATGATTGGTCTCAGGTTGAACAGAGATCTCAGAAGCGCAAGAACAGAAGTTCAGATTCTGAGGAGGTAGCAACAGGAGGAGTAGAAGGAAGAAGCAAAACAATGAGGATGGAGGATGAGTATAAAGTTATCATGATGTTCTCAAGCATAGGTGAGATGAATAATCCCATGAGATTAACAAAAATGCTCAAAAAAGCTATTGGGGAAATAAATTCAGCCAGATATTTATCAAACAACCGAGTTCTTGTATTTTGTCTGAACAAAAAACAACAAGAAATGCTGATTAAAATGAAAGAGATTGGAGGAGTCGGAGTTAAATGCCACGTACCAGGAGAGGTTAGTGGCATTAAAGGAGTGATAACTGGGGTTCCGCTGTCTTTATCAGACGAAACATTAAGAAATCAGTTATTAAGTGAAAAGGTAATAGAAGTGAAAAGGTTAACAACAAATAGAAGTGGGAAAAGAGAGCCAAGTACAACAGTGATGATAATCATGAATGGGAAGCAACTGCCAGATAATGTAAAAATGGGATATGTTTGTTATCCAGTAAGAACATTCATTAAACCTGCATTAAGGTGTTTCAACTGCCAAAGACTGGGTCATGTTGCAGAAGTTTGTAAGGGAAAGCAAAGATGTTGTAAATGTGGAGGTGAACACAAATATGGTGAATGTGGGGAACTAGTAGAACCTAAGTGCTGTAACTGTGGAGGTCCTCATAGTGCAGCGTATTTAGGATGTAATGCTCAAAAACAAGCTGTGGAGGCAATGAAATACAAAACAGAGTATAATATGTCATATGCTCAAGCTGTAAAAAAAGTTCAAGATGAACAAAGAAACACGAAGAGCTATCAAGTTATGAATGCAAATGAAAGATCGAATAAATCAATAGAAACTCTCAAAACAAATCAGGATGCAGATTTACTCATGGTCAGCAAGGTAAATTTTATAGCATTCATTGCAGAAGTAATCAACTGTACAGCTCAAACTAACAAAAGAACAGAGAAACAAAAATCATAATATCTGCAGCAACTCGTCATCTTGGAATAACAGAAGTGTCAATGGAGGGAATTCAGTCTCTACTAGGGCAACCTGAGAGTAACTCAAACCCTCAAGAACCCCCAGACAAGCAAAGGCTAATAAAATAAAATGACATTCAGGGTAATACAATGGAATGCCAGGAGTCTAATCGCGAATGGTCAAGAATTTAAGAAAGTTATACATGAAATGACAAATGTGCCTGATTTAATATGTATTCAGGAAACATGGCTTAAATCGCGATTGGATTTTGTCATTCCAGGGTATATATCTATTAGAAAAGACAGAGCAGGAACTTCAGGTGGTGGGTGTGCAACATTTATAAAAAATGGGGTGGCTTATAGGGAAATAAGTATAGATTCACAATATGAATGTGTTAAAGTTGAAGTGTGGACAGCACTAGGGAAAGTATCAATAATAAATTTTTACAATCCATGTAAGCAAATATCCTTAATGGAGCTGAATAAAATTTGGAGAAAAGATGAAGGTATAGGAATATGGTGTGGGGATTTTAATGCACATAGTGTGGTATGGGGTAGTATGAACACAGACACAAATGGAATGGTGGTGGAAGATTATATGGAAGATAATTCACTAGTATGCTTAAACGATGGTAGGGGAACAAGATTTAATATTAGAAAACAAGTAAAATCATGTTTAGATTTAACAATAGTGTCAGCTGCAATATCTGTTAAATGCCAATGGGAGGTAATAGAGCAGTCAACAGTAGGAAGTGACCATTTTCCAATTATATGTACAATAGGATTAGAAATGCAAAGGAGTATATTGATAAAACAAAATAGATGGAAATTTGAGAAAGCTGATTGGGGAAAATATAATCAAATATGTGAAGAAAAAGTAAAGAACTTTACTAAAGAAGATGACATTGACAAACGTACAGAGGAATTAAGTTCAATTTTAATCACAACTGCAGAAGAATGTATACCGAAAACTAATGGGAATAGTAAAAAGAAGATTGTGCCTTGGTGGAATAACGAATGTAAAAACTCAATAAAAAGTAGAAATAAAGCATTTAGAATGTTGAAAAGAACTTTGACACCAGAAGCTGTAATAGAATATCAAAGGGAGAGAGCAAAGGCAAGAAGAACAATTAAACAAGCAAAAAAGAAATATTGGAGGGAGTATTGTGCATCTATTGGAAAGGAAACACAATTAGGAGAAGTATGGAATATGTTAAAAAAGATGATTGGAGTTTATAAAACTAGAAATATACCAGTAATATCAGGAGAAGGGAAAACGGCTATTACAGAAAAGGAGAAGGCAGAGTTACTAGTTAATACCTTTCAGAAAGCTCATAGTAAAGAAAACCTCAGTGAGAATTATAGAAAGAAAAGAACAGAAATTTTGACTCAACATGAAGACATTTATAATAAAAGACAAAAAGGAGTGGGAGCATTAGATGAGGAGTTTAAAATGTGGGAACTTAAGCAAGTTATGAATAAGATTAAACATACAGCACCTGGACGAGATGGAATTTACTACATTATGCTTAAGCAAGTAAATGATAAAATACTAAAACTTGTATTGGACTTGTATAATAAAATTTGGACAGAAGGGAGATTACCAAGGTCTTGGAAGCATGCTATAATAATACCCATAGCTAAACCAGGGAAAGATGCTTCAATAGCAGAGAATTACAGACCAATTGCTCTTACATCAAACCTGTGCAAACTAATGGAGAAAATGATTGTAAATAGGCTTAATTATATATTTGACATTAAAGAAATTTTAGCACCATATCAATACGGTTTCAGAAAAGGAAGGTCAACATTAGATGCATTAGTTAAATTGGAAACAGAAGTAAAAAAAGCTATAGCAGTTAAAGAGGGATTGGTAGCAATTTATTTTGATATGGAAAAAGCATATGATATGCTCTGGAAAGAGGGATTATTAATTAAAATGAAAACAATTGGAATAGAAGGAAGAATGTTTAATTGGGTATTGAGTTTTTTATTTGATAGAACAATTCAAGTCCAAGTGGGTAGTGAAGTTTCACAAATTGTGAATATAGAAAACGGAACACCACAGGGAAGTGTGATCAGTCCCATACTTTTTAACATTATGATTAATGATATTTTTAAAAATGTTCATCCAGGAATTAATACAGCATTGTACGCAGATGATGGAATAATGTGGAAAAGAGGAAGGAATATTGCATTTAATTTGTATAAAATTCAAGAAGCTATAAATACAGTAGAGAAATGGTCATTAGATTGGGGTTTCAAATTTTCAACATCAAAAACATGTTATCAAATTTTTACAAAGAAGAAAATAACAGTGAATAAACAGCTTACAGGTCCGTGTATCATCCGTTCATTTGATTATTCCTTTTATTACGGAAAACAAAACATCAGAAAAACGATGAATATTTCGTTTTTCTGTTTATTCTGTTGGCAGAAAAAACGGAAACTCATCTGTTATTCTGCTTATTAACTTAAAACTAAATATTAAAACAAACACAAAACCAAAACGAAATAATGAGTCAAAAAATGGTCCGTGTACGTTTTGTTCATTTGTTTTCCATTTTCAAACGGAATAAAGGAAATTGAGAAAACGGCCGTTTTTCCGTTTTTCTTTTGCTCACGAGAAAACGAAAAAACGAGATTTTGGCTGGATTTTCGTTTTTTGGTTTAGGGTAGGAAAACGGATAAACGACTTTAAAATTCATTTTACACATGTAGGCGGTGCTGAAACGCCCACTTTCCTTTAATTGGTTAACCAAATCTGCGCTCGTGACGTCACCCTCAAAATAAAAGCCTTACACGCAGGCTTTTAATTATTATTATTTAATTATATATATAAACAAAGTTTACATATTCTATCATTTGAACCACACACAGTTAGCAGGCTTACATTCATTGCGTATGTATAAATTAAATAAAAACGTAAATCAGCAGTATTTTTAGACATTTGTCATTAAAATAAGGTCATAGTTCACTGCCAAACTTCTTGCTGCTGTGTACCTGATGCAGAGCAAAGATAGCCATTTCCGAGCAGCACCTGGTTTGCATGATTGTTTCAGAGCTATTGTAATAGCCTACTCTGTATAAAATAATAATTTATTATTATTATTATTATTATTATTATTAGGCCTATTATTATTAGGCCTATTATTATTAGTATTGTTATTATTATTATTTACTTAGTTATTTAATGGTTGTAAGAACACAATGGACCCTGCATGGGGCTATAATAAATGGTACCATTTGTTTCTATTGGATTTTCTCCTATTTTAATTTAATATATGCCTTTAGCCTATTGTAAATATTTATTTGATAATTAATACTTTTTTATTGCAACGTCAAAGTAGGCCTGTCTTATTATTATTATTTTTTGTTATTATTTTGTCGTTGTTGTTGTTATTATTATTGTAGCAGGAACATAGCCACAGGTGTGGCAGAGTGTGCTGGTGCCACCCAAAGTGGCATCTTGCACCTGAAAAAAGATGCCTTCGCGCTCAAGCGCGCGTAAAAAACTTGCACAGGCAAAAGTAATGATGAATGTGTTGAAGGAAAAAAAAACATTCTAATTATTTGTTAATAAAATAGTGCAACATTATTCTCAGTCTGTGTAGGCTGAAAAAATTAAGATCGCCAGCATTTCAAGGGTGGTTTTATTTTTAGTTCATTGCTGTGACGCGCTATATTTCACTAAGGCTGCATGAGACTGCGCATCTTGCTTATTTTCTCTATTTTACATACAGAACATATCATACAGTCCAGGTTCTACCGTTCTAGTGAGTGTCGGGCATTGCTTTACGGTGGTAAAGTGGATTATTTCTTGGCAAATTCATAATGATTCACTTTGTTTAGTAATAAATTTCATATTATAAAATAACTACATTTCAAGAATATGTTAACACTTTCAACTATTTAGGATTATTTATTGCATCAAAAGTAATTTCAAAGTAACATTAAATGTACGTATAAACTGCTTAATGTGTGTGTAAACACCTATGCAAAAAGCTTATTTAGACCAGAATAGGCCTACTAAATGCAACGGTCAATGTAGGCTATGTAAACTTATGACCTAAAATGTCTTAAATGACTAAATTTAAGTCTTTTTAAGTTTTTAAATAATTTAAGTTTAACATAAATGATTTAAACTTTAAACTTCAAATTAACAGAGGATGGCAAATAAATTGTTTATTAAATGGAGGTCAGGTGTCTATCTTAATTATAATTATTAAATATTATGACACTACAGTGGTGTATTGGAGAGTACGCACATTTTAATTAATTAATTTTAAATAAGTGGTTTATCCTAAATAAAATGCAATGGGATCGGTGTGCAATGAATAGTTTGAAAACCCCTGGTTCAGACTAGACGACCTAGCTGTCTGTGCGCTGCGCTAATAACTTGGCATTTGCTCTTTTCGGTGCTGCCAGATGCATTTATAATGCATAAAAAATAAAAAAGGTAATTCGGTAAAGCGCGCGATGCGCGCAGAAATAAGCGCACTATATGCATATGTCGAATTAAGTTCTCTTTTTCTTTAATCAAGACTTTTACATTCGAGGAATTACAGTTATTAATAGCTTAGTCCTTATAAACGATCAGTTTATAAAATACACAATTTACGGATCAAGCCTAATGAAGAATAAGAAGAATATGCAACGCATTATGATCCTTGAATGATCAGAGCGCATTTATATAAACTATATATTTTATATAATCCATAAATATTAAAAAACATTATACATTTAAAGTAATGGAACATTATATGTTATAAAATCTAAATTTAGGCTACAGGCTGTTCAGCGCGTGCGTCAAAGAAAAGACATGACACAATCTCTATAAAAACTTGTTGTTTATTTACAATATCTAAAGGGATATAAAACATCTAACATGCATCTCCATTCTCAGCGAGTTTCTGTGTTCTGCATCCTTCACAGACCGAGGTCTCATTCCGAGGTAATCTGTAAATATTCTCATTTGGTTCTGGCACATTCTTGATTAAAGGTGAAACTGACCGGCGCAACGGATGATTTGTCATCTAGGGTGACTACAGTTATAATACAGGTTATGGAACTATTTCACTTTAATTTCATATTATTATTTTATTAAACAAACAAACCAGTTTTTGTTTTGGCTCTGCATGCAGCGTATTGGATCTTTGAAGCATTGCACTTCAAATGTTATTCCTTCTTTTTATTTTTATTGTATTTTTAATATTTTTAATTATACAACACAAAATTGGTTCTAAACAGATACATTTTTCTATAGGCTATGATGAAGTGTACATTTTTGTTCACACAGGTCCTATACAAAACTGTGTGGATGGATGATTTGTTTCTCCGTGAAAATCACTCATTTAATAAGCAAAACAGGCCAAAATGTTGTTTAGCTTGCGTCAAACTGGATGGACAATTTACAAACATATTGCATACAAAGGCTGGTTATTTTATGCAATGAGGGACCTATTACAAATTAAAGAAAATTATTTGCATATTGAAACGAAAATATATAATACAACAACAGATCCTACCTCAGAAATGACTTTAGATAATGTAAATAAGCATCAAGTTTTCTTTTGAGATTGTGTGTCTAATTCAGTAGTGTAGTGCGTTCGCGTGGGTTTCCTCCGGGTGCTCCGGTTTTCCCCACAGTCCAAAGACATGCGGTACAGGTGAATTGGGTAGGCTAAATTGTCCGTACTGTATAAGTGTGTGTGTATGTGTGGATGTTTCCCAGAGATGGGTTGTGGCTGGAAGGGCATCCGCTGCATAAAAACTTGCTAAATAAGTTGGCGGTTCATTCCGCTGTGGCGACCCCAGATTAATAAAGGGACCAAGCCGACAAGAAAATGAATGAATAATGTGCAATACTAATTTAAAATACGTATCACTAACCTTATATGTGAAATAGCAGGGCCCGCTGTAGCACTTTCTCAAGAAGAGCAAATGTCAAATTATTAGCGCAACGCACATGTAGCGAGCTCATCTGTTTGTCGGAACTACTAGACACAATTTTTTTATCAACTATAATGTGTTTAATTGGTTAATTTGAAATTTATTTCATTATTCCAGCAATAATTGTTGAGTGAAAGAATGCGCTAGAAATATGCATTGCGGCTCCCTTTATTGTACAGGCTTATTGCACTTAAACTTTTTTAGGTTCGGCTCTCGAATTAGTAGGTTATGAGTAAATGTTATTTAAAATATTTAAAGCCTGCCATCTAGCCTACAATAACAGCAAATTTAATAATAAAAAAAAATAATAAGACAGGCCTACTTTGGCGTTGCAATAAAATAGTATTAATTATCAAATAAATAATTACAATATATAATTAAAATAGGAAGAAATAAATGAAAACAAATGGTACCCTTTGTTTTTATAGCAGGGCCCAAAGTGTTCTTATTCTGGTTCTGGTAACAACTATTAAAAAGAAAAAAAAACACACCAAACAATAAAAACACTAGTAACTGATAATAATAATAATAATAATAATAATAATAATAATAATAATAATAATAATAATAATTATTATTATTATTATTATTATTATTATTATAAAGCCCTTGCTCTGAAACAATCATGCAAACCAGGTGCTGCTCGAAAATGGCTATCTTTGCTCTGCATCAGGTACACAGCAGCAAGAAGTTTGGCAGTGAACTATGACCTTATTTTAATGACAAATGTCTAAAAATACTGCTGATTTACGTTTTTATTTAATTTATACATACGCAATGAATGTAAGCCTGCTAACTGTGTGTGGTTCAAATGATAGAATATGTAAACTTTGTTTATATATATAATTAAATAATAATAATTAAAAGCCTGCGTGTAAGGCTTTTATTTTGAGGGTGACGTCACGAGCGCAGATTTGGTTAACCAATTAGAGGAAAGTGGGCGTTTCAGCACCGCCTACATGTGTAAAATGAATTTTAAAGTCGTTTATTCGTTTTCCTACCCTAAACCAAAAAACGAAAATCCAGCCAAAATCTCGTTTTTTCGTTTTCTCGTGAGCAAAAGAAAAACGGAAAAACGGCCGTTTTCTCAATTTCCTTTATTCCGTTTGAAAATGGAAAACAAATGAACAAAACGTACACGGACCGTACACGGACCATTTTTTGACTCATTATTTCGTTTTGGTTTTGTGTTTGTTTTAATATTTTGTTTTAAGTTAATAAGCAGAATAACAGATGAGTTTCCGTTTTTTTCTGCCTACAGAATAAACAGAAAAACGAAATATTCATCGTTTTTCTGATGTTTCGTTTTCCGTAATTAAAGGAATAATCAAATGAACGGATGATACACGGACCCTTACACTATATGGATCATGTTTAGAGAAAGTTGAAAATTTTAAGTATTTAGGATTATGGTTTGATCAAAAGTTAACATGGAAGAATCATATAGATTATATATTAAAGAAATGTGGAAAGATATTAAATTTAATGAGAGCAGTGTCAGGACAAGACTGGGGTTCTGACAAACAGTCGTTAAAAGGAATTTATGATGGACTTATGCGATCTAGTATTGACTATGGATGCATTGTATATGAATCAGCATCATCAACATTATTAAAAAAACTAGACATTATGCAAACTAAAGCGTTAAGAATTATTTTAGGGGCAGTTAAAACAACACCTATAGCTGCTCTTCAAATAGAGACATCAGAAACACCACTTTATATAAGAAGACAAAAATTGGCTTTGGCGTACTGGATAAATCTACAGGGACAAAGTGAGAATCATCCTGTAAAAAATGTTTTGAATGATTCCTGGGAACTTATAAATACACAAGGGAAGGGCTTTGCCTGGAAAATCAAAGAATGGGTAAATGAGAATGGTCTAGATATATTAACTTTTGCATCAATAAATGTAATGTCACCAATTCCACCTTGGTTACTTGAACAACCAAAAGTAGATTTAAAATTACATGAAAACAAAAGAGAGATGGAAGAGACTGATAACATAAACACATATGTCAAGAACTACATTATTAATGAATATTACTCATATCTACAAATATATATAGATGGTTCAAAGAGTATGGAATCAGGAAGGACAGGAGTGGCATTCTATGTCCCAGTGCTTGAAGTGAGGAAGTCTGAAAGGATATCAGATGGAACCTCTGTATACACAGCTGAGATGGTTGCAATTTTGATGGCATTAGAGTGGATATATGAAACCAGACCTGATAAAGCTCTAATATGTTCTGATTCAATGGCTGTCTTGATGAGTTTAAAATCAATGGAATCGAAAAGAAATGACATTCTAACAGAAATTATGATCAAGTTTAATAATCTAACACAGATGGGAGTAATAGTTCATTTAATGTGGGTTCCAGCGCATGTCGGTATTCAGGGCAATGAGGAGGCAGATAAAATAGCTAAAGAATCTCTACAACAAAATGAACCAATTAGACACATTTCACTAAGCAGAGCAGAAGGAAAAGGCTTAATCTTAGAAGCTTGTAATAGGAAATGGCAGAAAGTTTGGGAGTCCAATAACACAGGGAGACATTATCATAAGATCCAAAAAACAGTAAAGAAAAGCAAAATATCACATAATCTTAGTCGAAGAGAACAAGTTATTTTAACACGTTTAAGAACAGGACATACATTTTTAAATCAAACATTACACATAATGGGGAAACATGAGACAGGTTTATGCAACACATGTCTAACAGATGAGACAGTAGAACATGTTTTAAAAAGGTGCAAAGCATATAAAAATGAAAGAAGAAACCTTAAAGAGGAATTGCATAGTTTAGGATACCAGGATTTCACAATAAAGGGTTTATTAAAAGATGGTTTAGATTCAGGAAGACAAATAAAGGCAGTAATAAGGTTCATTAAAAATAGTGGATTATACAATAGAATTTAGGAAACCAGTTCAACCTCTTCACACTCCATCACAGTAGGTGGCGATATGCACCTTTAAAGTTGGTTCGCAACTCGCCATAAAACGAAGAAGAAGAAGAAGAAGAAGAAGAAGTGACGTGACGTCCCAATCACCCGCTCACTCCCTCGGCACCTGCGTGAGTCTGACTGGATTAACGGTAAACGTCAGCTTGTCTGTGAGAGTGTGAAAGGTATGTTAATTATTTAATAGAAATATAAATGTTTTCTTTGTACAGTGCAACAAGGGATAGCATTCAAAGTTTGTGACACTGTGTAGTTTGGTTGATATACGTTACCTTTAATGAACACTAACGTCAAACGCTCGTAACACCTGACCGTCTGTGTTTGTTTGCATATTAATAACTAATTTCATATTTTTACTGACGTTATCAAATGTTAGCTTTAGTTTGACCGACGTATTAAGGCTGTGTGACCGAGTTTCAGTGGAACAGCTTTGCTGGTTTTTAAGTAACGTTAAGTTATAAGTTAGACTCGCGTGAATTGGAGGCATTTGTAACTCGGTATGAGGGGAAATACACACTCGTTAAGTTATTTTTAGTGGTGGGCCGTTACCAGCATTAACGTGCTGCGTTAACGCGAGACTTATCGCGCGATAAAAATATATATATCGCCGTTAATCTATTCTCAACGTTGGGTTGGGAGCTGCAGCTCATGGGTGACTTTCATACTTTGACATTTTAGCGCGGATGTATACCTGACCGGTGAGCCGTCTGACAAACAAGTGCCCTTCTGAATCAAATCAGCAGGATGCCTGACTTTAACTGCGGTTAACTGCAGTTCGGCAGTTTCACTTTAACTCATGAACATTTCATTCATCCCGCTTGACAAACTGGGGTAATAGACGCAAATAAGAAGCAAGAACTGATGAGAATGTTATGGAATTTAATAACGCTCGCCAAATGGAACGAAAAAAAAAACTTCCGCATTTCGCGACGTGTGTTTGTGTGTACAGAGATAACAGAGTGATACAGTAAGTGTGTGACATTTAAAAGTATTTATAGTGTTTACACTGTCATGCGTTTTCGGCCTCAAATAGCCTACAACGTGTACCTTAAAGCACACAATTAAATGTTTGTTGTAGTCGAGTTGAACTGTCATTGATATTTATTTATTCACTTTTAAGAACCTCAAGGGCAGCTAATATAAAGATATAAAGATGAGTTGTTCTTCCAAAGTCTTAAAATTCTTCAAACTAATTGTCAGTTCGATTCATTATAGCAAATAATACTTTCTTTACTATTAGGAGATCAGGAGTTTTATTTGAATGAAACCTTGATAATAGAGTGAACTACACATGGTGTTATCCCAAATGAAATCTTTTTATGTAGATTTTGAGTCAGTTTTTTTGCACATATAAGGTTCACTGATATTTTGCTTTGTTGACTTTCAGGTTCTTTCATTTTGGTTATAAGTACATGTTACAGGTAAATTCTTAGATTCAATCCAAACTGAATTTGAATTCATACAGACAAATGAAATAAAATACACCTGGGATTTTAAATGTTTTAATTTTTTATTATTCACAACGTTTGTGAAGTCTAAATGTAGACTGTCTCAAACTGAATGAGTGTTATTTTTGTTTTTTGTTTATTTTATTTTTTGTTGACTGGTTAGTACTGCATTTTTAACCATAACAATAATGATTTATATTTAGCATTGCATCTATTGTCATTTTACCAAGAATGTGTTTGCTCTTTCAGAACTCAGGCAGTTGTGCTGGACCTTCTGTACTTTTATACAGGAGATGACAGTAAACTTTCAAGTTTAAGAGGTAAAATGTTCAGGGTTTTTCTGTTTGATTTTGAGTGTTTTGTAGATATAATGTTCACTGATATATGATATAAGATTTGCTTTATGTTTATGTTGTCATTTTGGTTATAAGTACAAGGTACAGGTACATTTTCACAGCAATCTAAATTAAAATCTTAAATCTTACATTCAATCCATACTGAATTTAAATTAATATGGACAAATTAAATAAAATACACCTGGGATTTTAAATGTTTTCATTTTTTTGTTATTTACAAAGTTTAAAGTTTAAAAGTAGACTACCTGCTGCATGTTTCAAACTGAATGAGTGTTATTTTTGTTGTAGGTGTGTTGGTGTAAAAAGTGATACTGACTGGTCAGTACTGCATTTTTTTAACCAAAAAAATAAACAATGATTTATATTTAGCATTGCATCTATTGTAATTTTACCAAGAATGTGTTTGCTCTTTCAGAACTCATGCAGTTGTGTTGGACCCTCTGTACCTTATACAGGAGATGACGGTAAACTTTGAAGTTTAAGAGGTAAAATGTTCAGCGTTTTTTCTGTTTGGTTTTAAGTGTTTTGTACATATAAGGTTCACTGATATTTTGCTTTGTTGACTTCCAGGTTCTGTAATTTTGGTTATAAGTACAAGGTACAGGTACATTTTCACAGCAATCTAAATAAAAATATTAAATCTTACGTTCAATCCAAACTAAATTTGAATTGATATAGACAAATGAAATAAAATACAGCTGGGGTTTTAAATGTTTTCATTTTTTTATTATTCACAAAGTATGTAAAGTATAAAAGTAGACTACGTTGCATGTTTCAAACTGAATGAGTGTTATTTTTGTTGTAGGTGTGTTGGTGTAAAAATTGATGCTGACTGGTCAGTACTGCATTTTTATAAATAATACAAAAAATAAAAATAAAAAAGGATTTATATTTAGCATTGCATCTATTGTTATTTTACCAAGAATGTGTTTGCTCTTTCAGAACTCGGGCAGTTGTGCTGGACCATCTGTACTTAGTACAGGGGATGACAGTAAACTTTCAAGCTTAAGAGGTAAAATGGTCAGGGTTTTTTTTTTTTTTATATTGATGCTTTTATTTTTATTATTTGGCAAAACCAATTTCTTGTACCTATATTTTTACTAAGTGTTTACATGAACACATTTTGCTTCAGTAATTTAGAATTTTGTTAACATGTATTCAAACTAAAAAGTACTGGGTTGATGTGGGTGTTTTATCTGGGTTTTTTAAGCTGCTACTGTAATCTGTTAAATAAACCAAGCAGTTATTTATTATTATTATTTATTTTTGCATCATTTGAAATGTTACAAGTTCTTTATTTTGGTAATGTCTGCTTAAAGTGATAAGGAAATAACTGGTCCACTGCTGAATCTCTTTTCTTTTCTCTCTTAGCCACCTGATGATGAGAGAGACAATTTCAATGTGGGCATCTTGATGGTGAGCCAGGCCTTCATGCTAATTTTGTGACCGTTTAATCTATTTAGCGTCATTGTAATAACATTATTTCAGGATGCAAAACTGGCTAAAAATCAAATTTAAATTTCAACATTAATTGTATGATAGTGTGGTTGATTTAACATTTTATTTAATGTTGGGTTCATTGTAAAAAAAAAAAAAGATTTAATTTTGGTTGAATAAATGCTGATTTTGGGACAGTTTTGTCTATTTATCATCATAGAATTACCATTATTTCAGGGTGGAAAACTGCCTAAAAATCAGTGGTGACTTTTTAACGTTGTTTCAATGATAGTTTGATTGATGTTTTAACATTTATTCAATGTTAATTTAACGTAGGTTTGCTCTCTGGGTAAGAACTAACTTAAAAAATGCGGAAAAACTTATGTATGTGCCACTTGACTTTTGTATCACATGTTATTGGCATGTTATGGAATTTAACTATGGCAAATAAGTGAGAGGAGATGGAAAGCTATGATGTCTACACGTTTTCCTGAAACATTTTCAAGGTCAATTCTTTCTTGTATAAAGATAGTGGAAAAGAAAGAAATGTAAAACAAAATGGTTTGTCATTTTTTTAAATTTTGTTCTTTCCTTTATTGTTTTTTTTTTGCCTTATTTTTGTTCTTGCACTATAATTATTTCTTGTAATATTTGATTAAGTAAATATATATATTTTAATTTCTTTTAAATTATGTAGCAGACATGTATTTGAATAATTTTACATAATAATTATAATATTTATAATATTATTTATAATATTAATAATTTAACATATAGGTGTGCATATATGTACCCATATATGTACATGTAATATAGGAAAACTTTTATATTTATTAGCCAATTTTATATTTGTCACATATTTCAAAAACCTAAATCAAAACCGATATTAAACCATATGTTTATATAGGTTCTTTCCATGTGGACGTGTACAAGACCCAACACACAACTCACTTTTCTTTTTTTTAGAAGAAGAGTCCACAGTCACAATAACAAGATCATTGGGCTGTCCCCTAATTGTGGTGAGCTACATGTTTAGTCTCTTATGTGCTAAACATTATGTAGCCTAAGGAAGCAGCCCTGACTCTGGAGTTTATATGAAGGTCTGTTTTTACATTTTTAAGTTTATTTCATTTTTATAAGACAAGTAAGTTGATACATGTTTGTTGTATTTACAACAGGAGCATGCTGAGTAACTATACAGAATGTAGGTCCAAAGCAGAAAAAAGAGCACCAAGCAGAAACATACCATCTAAACTCCTTCGATTCCTGTCAGACCAGAAAGACTTTCAGAATCCTTGGAAGATTTAAAGGTAATTAAGCACACCAGTAATACTTTATAATAACTAAACACTATTGATTAATTTATTAAGCATTAGCAAAAAGTTCTGTTAAGCATTAACTCTACATTAATAGACCTTAGTATACAGTTTATAACTACAGCTGCAAATGCTGTAATCTTGACTTATAAGCACATCTATAATGTGCTTAATGATTTTGTTTTTATATTTTGTTAATGATTAATTTTTCATTACTAAATTTAGTATAGCATTATTTACAAACCAGTGATTTAAGAATAGTTGGTGTATTTTTTTTCTAATCATTCAGAATGTGTAAATAAATGGTTAATAAACTATTCAAACTAACATTTATATATCTTATTATTCAGGCATATAGTAATAGTTGGGCAGCACAGTGGCTAGCACTGTTGCCTCACAGCAAGTAGAGCTCCGGGTGCTTAGGTTTCCCCCACAGTCCAAAGACATAAGCTATAGGGAAATTGATTAACTAAATTGGCTGTAGTGTATGAGTGTGTTTGTAAATAAGTGTGTATGGGTGTTTTCAAGGGCGTACTCATGCTATGCACAGTTGCCTTGAAACTGGAAGCGTGCTTGTCTCCCCACCGACCTGCACTCACATTTCATTCGAGCCTGAGCATGCTTACATCATCAATAATGCACTGTTCAGTTTAACAAGTGCTCTCACTCAGCACAGTGGAGATTTCTTTATATTGTTATATCGTTTTAGTTGTTCAATATGCAGTGACACGCAGTCAAATATTTCGCCGATCAGATCAGCCACTTTTGACGCTCATAAACAATCAAAGTCAACGTGCTGCAGGTACTAGGAGGTTTGCTAAAGGTGCAGCTGTTGTGCAGTGAGGGGTTTGTGTCTTTAATCTATGACAGTTTGCAAGGGACTTTGATTTGGATAAATTAATCACTATTACTGTTCAATGAACGCAAACCCCTTACTGCACCACAGCTGCGCCTTTAGCAAACCTCCTATTCCTGCAGCACAAGGAATTTATGATTGTTTATTAACATCAAAAGTGGCTGATCTGTTCGGCGAAATATTTGACAGCGTGTTACTGCATCCCAAATGACTAAAACAATATAACTAAAGAATTCTCCTCCGTGCTGAGAGCACTTCCTAAACTAAACAGCGCATCATCGATGATGTAAGAGTGCTCAGGCTCGAATGCAATGTGAGTGTGGGACGTCAGGGGAGACGGGAGGGAAGACAAGAGTGCTTCGGCCTGGTTTAAGGCAACTATACATAGTGTGAGTACACACTAAGCTGAAGGAAAATACATGAATGAATTGTAATAGTTATATTTGTAAATAAAGTACAAAAAATAAGTATATAAAGTATATACAATATTTATTTTAATAAGTGCTTTTGTTAACTTCATCCAGTTTTGTAGCCTAAAGTGAGGAGTGTTTATGCTTTGTAAATCCCCTTATAAATCACAATTAAAGATTCAGTTATATTCTAAAAATGAAATTCATTTTATTGTATTAAATGAAAAATAAATCTTATCTAAAATAAAATTACTGTACAGTTTAAACATAGCTAAATAACACTGAAATGTTGCATCGTAATATCATTAAATTATTTTAGTGTTGTTTTATCCAGTTTTATGTTATATTTTGGCACTCCAGCTATTCAGCAAGGTTTCATATTTACAGTAATTACATTTTTTAGATAAGACTGTTTAGATAAGAATGTTCATTTGATACTGAGCCTTTAACTGTCGTTTATAAGGATTTATAAATCATAAATAATCCTCACAGATTAGGCCACAACTGGAAGAAGTTTTGTAAATAATGCAATATTAAATATTATATATATATATATATATATATATATATATATATATATATATATATATATATATATATATATATATATATATATATATATATATATAGTAATGTAAAATCAATCATTAAAGTTTGATAACACAATTATTAAACTGTAGCTGTAGCAAATTTTGCAGCTGTATTTATAACCGACTGCTAACATCTATTAATTTAGAGTCAATGCTTAACAGATAATGAATTCACTATTTGCTAATGCTTCATAAATGAATCATAGCCTGTAGTTATTATAGTGTTACCAGCATAGTTTGTTTATATTACTGTTTCTCTCTTGCATTATTGTTCCGAATATTGTCAACCTACACCTATTGTACCTACACTTTATTTTGAAAAATCTTAAAGTGATTTCTCACCCAAAACTGAATAATTGATAATTCATAATTTACTCACTCTTGACATTTTAAACCTGTATGACTTTGTTTCTTCTGCAAAACACAAAATATCATATTTTAAAGAATGTTGCTCCTATTTCTCCTACTTTGTTCTGTGGAAGTATGTCAGTCAGACAGGCTTGAAATTACAAGAGTGAGACAAGAAGATGATGATAAAACTTCCATTTGTGTAAACTATTGACATGCAAGGAATCACCCCAGTTGTAAGTGAAATGTCATTAGTAATGTTTTTTTTTTTTTTTTTTTACAGCCATTGAAGTATCAGTATTGGAGCGGAAGAAGACCCAGTTGTATCGTCTGTTTCCTGCCATCTTGCAGTTTAACCTGGTTTCTTAATGTAAAGTACTTGTAATTTGCCCACTTGTCCTCAATTATCTTAAAGCTAACATTTAAAACTAATTTGCTATGAGATTATTTGCCAAGACCTCTCACTGTGTGATTCACATGTCAATATGTATTATTGTGTGTATAACTAGCTATTTGGAATTCAAATGATTTGTATTCATTAAAGAATCTGTTTTAATTGCAAAGTTGTTTTTGTACTAATTGTAAGTTCACAGTTAACAAACTATTCACTGCTTCTTTACACATACAGTATAGAATAAATGTTTTTTTTTACTATGGTAAACCATTAATAGTGTATTTCCCATATGTATATGTTTATCCTTACCAACTGCCATTTCTATGCTGCTTGAAGAGCATTAAATTAGTAAAATAATAATTTTTTTACAGTAGGTATCCCATTAAAACAAAGAATCTGTTCATTTTTTCACTGTGTATATATACTATTAAAAAACAAAAAAGTCCTCTTTTTACAGTAGGTATACTATTAAAACACAGAATCTGTCTGTTTTTTTTACAGTAGGTATACTATTAAAACACAGAATCTGTCTTTTTTTACAATAGGTATACTATTAAAACACAAAATATTTCCGCTTTTTTACTGTTGGTATACCCTTAAAAACACAGAAAATAACCGTTTTTTTATATAGAAAACCCTTAAATTACTATAAAATGTTTCGTTATTTTACAGTAGTTTAACCGTCAAAAAACGGATATTTTGTAGTTTTTTTAATGTGGACACACTGTCAATTAACAGAAGTTTTCCGTTTTTAATTTACGGTAAAATATTTGTGTAATGAGCTGCCAGTACATTTTACCGTTTTTTTACGGAATTTTTTTTTAGAGTGTAGACAAAATGCTTCATAAACACTGGCCAATATTGGTAACAAAACTCCTGCTGGCTTTTCTTACTTATTTCAGCTTCTCCACTCCGGTATTTGATTTGCAGACCCTAGATGGAGAGCTAACAGATATTTGTAGAGATAGAAAAATAGAATACTTTTATATCTGCAGCAGTAGAATTACTAAATAAAAATAGTAATAGATTTGTTCCTGGGTGTATGTGTGTGTAGATTTTCATCATGATTTTCTTGTTTTTAGATTTATACATTTTGTATTGTAGTACAGTGTAGTGATGTACAAATGGAATCAAGTTTAGTGATGGACTGCTAAATTTCCTGTCTGCAAAACTAACTTATATTTGTTAAATTAATTTATATTAATAAAAACACCTTGCCCTTGAAATAGCAGTCTTATTGTCCAGTCACAGGGTGAGGAAGTGCCTTGCCCATTGTTTTTATCAGTGTTGTCAGTTTATCAGTCTTGATGATTATCAAAGTCTGTTTCATAATTTGTCGATGTACATTTACACACTATTATGCAAGTGATAACTGTAGAAGTTTAGAAATAATTTGCTCAAAAACATGATGACCTTGTGAGTGGAAAATATATTTAATCCCCTTCTTCTGCAACTGAATTTTTGGCCTAAATTCAGAATGGTTATTCGCCATTTTAATTACAGGTTCCATAAGGTTATGATTCAGTGTTAAACTGTTTTCTCATATAAAGATCAAAAATGAACCAGAAATGGATTTATGTCTCATTTATTGCCCCTCAAAATAGCCATAGAACCAGAAGCTCCTTAATGATCACATTTGGAATAATTGTGAATGTTAATGAGCTCTACTGATGTACTGTACTCTGAAAAAAAAAGTATTTTTACATATAAATATAAAAAAACTAGATTAAATAAATAAAATAAATTGTTGTAGTGGTTTGTTATAGGATGACGTAAATAAGCCTAATATAAACCACACGACAGAACAACCTATTTTGCTCCAGACAGTAGTGTTTTGAGTAAAATTTAGGCAAAATTATAATTAAACTCAATAAAACATACAAACAGAGATTCATTGTGATCTTTTTGAAGCTATAATGTAAATGTAAATACTGCCTGGAATTAATACCATCCACCTGCATGAACAAGTGACATTTAATAAAGTGTTTTTGTTATTCTTTCCCTTCAGAAAAATTGCAATCAGAGCCCAGTGATAAGACACAATGCTTAAAAGTGTTAAACACAAAACTCAGCAGTCTACATATGTTTGTTATAAATATATCTGGCAAATTTCACGATCAATAAACAAAACGTACAATTAAACAACCTTACACCTCTTTAGGATGTCGCTGAATAAGTGAATAATCTGTACATCCTGCATTTTGCAAGCTTTAAATTGATGGTTGGTCATTGTAGCTTAGTAACGCATAGGAAAAGTAAATGCTGTGCTGCCTTTTACATTGGCCCTATTCACACATGGTATTCAGATTTTTTTAATCGATCTGATCTCAACTGGACAACTCAAGTACAGGTGCGAACTAGTTGTGAAACGTTTTGAGCTTGTCCACTTTGGACCACATCAAGAGGTGGTTGAAAATGTATTCAATCGGATTGCCCTATATAGTAAACACAAATGTTGTTAAATCCATTGAAATAGTCCCTAAATGGCTGGAGAGGCTGATTTAAACTGCCATTGGTAATCTTGGTAATCTAAAAAGTTTTGTATTTGAGGTTTTCTCAACAGTGCCCTTATGTTTTGATTTATTTATTTTTTGCAAAAATAAATAAGAAATATGGCTGCTACCTATCTTCAAACATGCAGCAGAAATCATGCAGTGCCCATAAAGTGTTTTTGATGAGGTACATGTTTGTGAAAGTTTTATTTCGTGTAAAGTGTTTATTGTCCTTTTAATTATTTTAGTCTAGTCTAAGCAACATTCATAAACTCTAGTTAACAACAATCAGTAAACAATCAGTTAACCTCCTGCCTGCTCACTAAAATAAAATCTGACAAGTCTCTGTAAAAAAATGTGAAAATGGGCTGCGGCTCCTTTAAGAGCTTTTGCTATTGTGTGTGCGTCTATGTGTGTGTGTGGTGTGAATGTTGTCTGCGTGTGTGTGTGTGAATGTGTGGACTTTCTGTAACAAGCGCATATGAGCGGGACTTTCTTTTTCTTTTTCTCTGATGCTCGGATTAAATTATTTTCTTTAATATCCTGAATTTGCAGGTGTAAGTAATATGAATCATCCACATATCTTTTGCGAGTTAATTATCTGAGATGTGAAACGCATGGAAAAGCGGCCTGAAGACAATCAATGCAGTCGCGTGCACACACACATAAAAGACACGAACATGCTGGTGGAGTGTGTGTGTGTGTTTACAGCAGTTTGACTGATGAATATGAATTTGTAGCTAAATCGTTTGCCCGCAAAGCAGCATTTCCCATTGTTTACATAGTTGCTACAGCATACTGTTAACGCTAGACACTGTACATGTTATGATCAATTTTAACAAATAATAACACTTACTGGTTGTAGCTCACAGATTTTGCTTTGAGGAGATTTTAGCTGAATCCAGCACTGAGCTGGGAAAGATTCTGGAAGCTGTTTTGTCAAATCATGCTTGCTGTGTTTTTTTATAATTCTCTGGAATATAAATAATATTGAAGTGTAAGCACTTCTGTCTTTGTGTCGTGTCCTTTGGAAGCCCAAATACAGAAACAGATGAAACTCTGTGGAAACAGCAGTGTTTAGACGCATTTTTAGCTTCATCTCTGCTATAACGTTACAGCGCTTCTGGCCACGGCCCTTACCTGCGCAGTTTGTATGTGCTGTAACGAACTTTGTAATCTCACAGAGGGCAGAAGTATTTTTTGTAGTCCCCAAAATTCGTTCTTTGTAGGCTTTGCTAAGCTAACTCTGTAAAAACAAAGGTCTCCCTTTGCATTGAACTTAGAACTTTTTACACTCAAAGATGTTGTTTATGTTCACACCGCTACATTACATATCATCTAAAGTTTAAATATGATATCATAGTGGACCACCCCTTTAAAAACTGTAAAGCAGAGTAAAGCATCTTGAGTTGATCAGAAAATAAATGATAAATGTGTTAGGGTTAGATGAAATAATAACTCATCATTTAGCCTTTGGTTAAATCCCTAATTTCAGAATGAACTGCTAATTACTGTGGCATATGCTTTATGTGCATGGCAGATGCCTTTCATGTCCCCCATTGCTGGGGAACACCCATAAACACTCTAATTCAGACACACATTCATTCAATATGACCAATTTAGTTTACCTAATTCACCTGTACCACATATCCTACTACAGCCTATATGTTATAACTGTGATATAAAAAAGGCCTAGGCCTAATAAGAGTTGATTGGGGGAAAAAACAGCCTAATTCAGTTATCTATAATTTCATTGGTAATGCATGAAGTAACTCTCCCTGTGTTTACTTGGGTTTCCTCCGGCTGCTCCGGTTTCCCCCACAGTCCAAAGACATGCGATTGAGGTGAATTGAGTAGGCTAATTTGTCAGTAGTGTATGAGTATGAATGAGTGTGTATGGATGTTTCTCAGAGATGGATTGCAGCTGGAAGGGCATCTGCTGTGTAAAACATGTGCTGGATAAATTGCCGGTTAATTCCGCTGTGGTAATCCTGGATTAATAAAGGGATTAAGCCGAAAAGAAAATGAATGAATGCATGAAGTAACATAATTATAAAGCAGTTTCATTCATTCTGGTAGAGTCATGGTCAAAAAGGAAGATGAGATGGTTAGGGATAGTGATGATTGGAGAAGCAGGAATGAGCCGGAATAGTGACAGTATATTTCCGTACTGCCTGCTGTAGATGGACATGAGCTGAGAGAAGCAAGCTAATGTTTTAAACTGGTTTACTTCTTGTCTCCTAGGAAGAACCTATTCTATTGAATTAGGATTTTTTTTTTTAAATGATCATCAGATATTTATATTCGTGCATGAATTTATTATTTTCGTTTGCTCACAATTTGTGCTCACTTGTGCTGCAAAAAAATATTATTTGTAAATTAATATTAAAAATAATATTAGCTTATTTAGAGGTCTCTCGACCCCAGTTGCTCCATATTTACCAAAATAGTCTTGTTTGTGTGTCAAAATAGTCTTGTGGGGTGACTGGTGATTTCATTATTTTTAATTCAATATTCAATATTTTACTAATAGAAGCAGGCAAGCAGTACCATCAAAACTTTCATTGGTACAATCCAGCTCAAATAAAGCACACAAACAAGACTATTTTGGTAAATATGGAGCAACTGAGGTCGAGATTTCTGATTGAGCTAATATTATTTTTAGGCCTAGATTTCTGTCAATATAAATGTTTGAACTAAATGCACCACTGCCCTGCCCTGCTCCTCTATGTAATGGGGACAAAAAAATCTCGATGAGACGTCTCTCTTAAGGGCGTCATACACCAGATACGCCGCTCAGCGCCACCACACACAGCGCGCATATGACAGTTGCAGGGCCGGAGTGGGACTCCTTTCTAGCCTTAGAGCGGCCCACCTCAGTTCACAACTGACTAAAATAACGTCATTTCCAATTCAGTTTCTATTTACACTATAACGTCTTTTTCAAGGACACAGCTGCTTTAGAGCTTGAAGGCTTTTTATAAATATGAGAACGTTCAAGGTTACAGAAGTAACCCTTCGTTTCCCGAGGAGGGGAACGGAAGTGCCATAGAGTGGATTGATTGAAATCCACGAAATGGGAGATTTGGATCAGAAGCTGCTTGTCTGGAGAGTATTGAACGGGCCAATGAATGAAAATGAATTGGCAGCGCAAGCTTGCGCAGGTGTGCTGCATCGCCAATTATCCCAGCATATAAGCACACCTGAAGCGAGCAAACGCCATCCTTTTAAGCTGAAGAGACTTTCAAACAGCTAAGGGACAGTCATTATGGCAACGGAGTATGGAACTTCCGTTCCCCTCCTCGGGGAACGAAGGGTTACTTCTGTAACCTCGAACGTTCCCCTTCGGTTGGGGAACTTCAATGCCATAGAGTGGATTGATTGAAATCCACGAAATGGGAGAAGTATGGAAAGCGCCATAATGACTGCACCTTACCAACGCCCCTGATGAGGGGATAGTCAAGCAAGCGCACCCACATCATGGGAGGCGCGGTCCTCCAACGTGTCCCTGGCCCTAATTTATCCTACTTCAACAGAAGTCTACAGATTTAGATATATTTTTTGGGAAGTCGTGAGCATCTAGATAATTCTAGGAAAATACGACAGTACGTTGGGAAGCGTGCAATCCCGATAGGGAGGACGCTGCGGAGGCCATGCGTTACCCAAGGGGGGATAGATGGCAGTACTTACATATGGACTAGCCCTAAAAAGGGGGAGTATGCATAGCAAAAGAGTGGTTAGCGGAGAGGGAAGACACGGGTCCGCCCAGGGGGGTCTCTTAACCGTGGCGGAATAAGCATATGGGATCGCCTAGTGGGGATTACGCATAGCAGGCACCTATACCCAAAACGCGGGCTGACCAGCGGGCAGACCTACAACGTAGTGGGCCAGCAAGTGACTCTTCCGCTGAGTCAGTGCTGGGGGCCACGGAGGAATCTGCAGGGCTCACCTGACGGGGAACTTTACTGACAGATAAAAGGGCGCACGTATCTCTGTGTTAGGGAAAATGGTGCAGCAGGCGTGTCTCAACACCCTACCGAGTTGTTTCCTCAATCACCAAAGGGTTACCTAATACCCGAGGAAACCGGCTCCACTCGCAGATTGTAAAACCTTGCAAATGTGTTGGGTGTCGCCCAGCCCGCAGCTCTACAGATGTCTGTTAGAGTGGCGCAGCGTGCACGCGCCCAGGAGGATGCAACGCTCCGAGTGGAGTGTGCACGCACTCCCGGGGGACACGGCTGACCTCGACTCGAATAAGCGAGTGAAATGGCATCCACAATCTAGTGGGATAATCTTTGTTTCGATACGGCACTTCCCTGCAGCCGACCGCCATAACAGACAAAGAGCTGCTCAGATGATCTAAAATTCTGAGTACGGTCCACATAAATGCGCGGAGCGCGAACTGGACAAAGTAAAGAAAGGGCTGGGTCTGCCTCCTCCGGGGGCAGCGCTTGCAGGTTCACTACCTGATCTCTAAAGGGGGTGGTAGGAACCTTGGGCACATAACCCGGACGGGGTCTCAGGATGACGTGAGAGTAATCCGGCCCGAATTCCAGGCTCGAGTCACTGACTGAAAATGCCTCCAGGTCCCCGACCCTCTTGATGGAGGCCAACGCAACCAGCAGAGCTGTCTTCAGGGACAGAAATCTTAGAGATACTGATTCGAGTGGCTCAAAGGGATCGGCTCGCAAACTTGTGAGAACGAGGGCGAGATCCCAAGAGGGCATGAGAGGGGGGCGAGATGGATTAATTCGCCTAGCACCCCTAAAGAACCGGATGATGAGGTTATGCTTTCCCACGGTGCCGCCAGCTACCGCGTTATGATAAGCAGAGATGGCGGCCACGTAAACCTTGAGAGTGGAGGGCGACAGCCTGCTGTCCAACTTCTCTTGAAGGAAAGAAAGCACAACCCTAATCTGGCAGTTTCGGGGGTCTTTTCTGCGAGAGACGCACCATTCAGTGAATAGACTCCACTTCAGGGCGTAGGCGCGCCTCATGGAGGGGGCTCTAGCCTGAGTGATGGTATTAACCACCGCAGTCCCGCAGTCGGTAGGTTACCTAAGTCTTCCTCACGTCTAAGGACCACACGTGGAGGTTCCAAAGATCGGGGCGAGGGTGCCCTGTCCCTGAGAGAGTAGGTCCTCTCTCAAAGGGATTCGCCAGGGGAGGGCCGTCGCGAGGAGTGAGAGCTCTGATATCCAAGTCCGGTTGGGCCAAAGGGGTGCAACTAGCAGAACCTGTTCCTCGTCCTCCCTGACCTTGCACAGTAACTGCGCGAGCAGGCTCACTGGGGGAAACGCATACTTGCGCATGCCCCGAGGCCAGCTGTGGGCCAGTGCATCCGTGCCGAGAGAGCCCTCGGTCAGGGAAAAATACAACTGGCAATGAGCGTTCTCGGGGGAAGCAAACAGATCGATCTGGGCCTCCCCGAATCGCGCCCATATCAGCTGAACAGACTCGGGGTGGAGTCTCCATTCTCCAGAGTGTAACAGCTGTCGTGAGAGCGCATCGGCTGCACGATTGAGCGTGCCTGGAATGTGAATGGTGCGCAGCGATTTCAGTCGCGGGTGACTCCAGAGGAGCAGACAGTGGGCAAGCTGAGACATGCGGCAAGAGCACATATCCCCCCATGCGGTTGATATACGCCGCCGCCGCCGTACTGTCCGTCCTGACCAGCACGTGTTGCCGCTCCAGCACCGGTAAAAATCGGTAGAGAGCGAGGAACACTGCCAACAGCTTTAGGCGATTGATATGCCAATGCAACTGGGTGCCTTTCTACAGGCCCGCAGCCGCATGCCCACGACACACGGCCCCCCAACCCGTGCTGGAAGCTTCTGTTGAAACAACAATATGGCTGGACGCCTGTCCTAGAGGCACACCGGCCTGTAGGAACGAGGGGTCGTTCCAAGGGCTGAGGGCGCGGTGACACAGCGCAGTAACAGAGACCCGGTGTGTGCCCGCATGCCATCTTAGGACCCGATCGTGAAGCCAGTGCTGAAGTGGTCTCATATGGAGCAATCTGAGCGGCGTGACGGCGGCTGCGGATGCCATATGCCCCAGGAGCCTCTGAAAGAACTTCAGTGGGACCACTAGTTTGCTGTCGAGCTCCCTCAGACAGTTCAGCAACAGGCGAGCGCGTTCCTCGGAGAGGTACGCTACCATGGTTATCGAGTCCAGCTCCATCCCGAGAAAAGAGATCCTCTGCACGGGGGCGAGTTTGCTCTTTTCTTGGTTGACCTGAAGCCCCAGTAGGCGGAGATGCCGAAGCACCTAGTCCCTGTGCACAATCAATTGCTCCCGCGAGTGGGCTAAAATCAGCCAGTCTTCGAGATAATTGAGTATGCGGATGCCCGCAAGCCGAAGGGGCGCTAAGGCACCCTCCGCGAGTTTGGTGAAGACCCACGGAGACAGAGAGAGCCCGAAGGGGAGGACCTTGTACTGCCATGCTAGACCCTCGAACGAAAACCGCAGAAATTGGCGGTGGCGTGGAAGAATGGAGACATGGAAATACGTGTCCTTCAGGTCTATGGCTGCAAACCAATCCCGAGGACGAACGCATTGGAGAATGCGCCTCTGCGTGAGCATTCTGAACGGCAGCTTGTGCAGACAGCGGTTCAAAACGCGCAGATCTAGGATTGGTTGTGACCCACCGCTCTTTTTGGGTACGATGAAGTATGGGCTGTAAAACCCACTTTCCATCTCGGCTGGAGGAACTGGCTCAATTGCACCCTTCGCCAGGAGGGCAGCAATCTCCTCTCGCAAGACAGGGGCGGACAGGGGGTTGACCCTGGAGAAATACACGCCCGTGAACTTGGAGGGCCGTTTCGCGAACTGAATCGCGTAACTGAGTCTGATTGTGCGTATGAGCCACCGCGAGGGGCTGGCCCGCGCTAACCAGGCAGGCAGAGCCCTCGCTAACGGAGTCATAGCTACAATCGCTGACGTACCAGCGGTGGGGCAGCGCGGAGTGGGTGTGCTGATCCGGGAAGCACGAGGGTACCGCGGAAGAGCTGGAGGAGAGTGATTCGCTCTGGCTCCGCACCCTGACTCCGGAGAGGGGGCTGGGGGGCTGAGGGAAGGGAGACCGTCCCCCCAGCACTCGTGAGCCACTGGCGAAGCACGTAGAATCTGCGAGCCGGAAGGCAGCACCTCCCGGACTGGCAGAATTCATGCTGTCACATCCGGGGAAGGGGAAAAGTGCTCTTTGATTGATGTTTTGGTGGCACTGAAAAGTACCGTTGTAATTAGGGCCCCGCCCTCAAGCGGGGAAAGAGCAAGTTTCCCGTTCTCAGGATGGCCTGTCTCAGGGACGCTTCGCGGTCTGTTTGCCGGACTTAACGGCACCCTGGGCAGGGGGAGCTGCCTGCTTTCTAGGTGTACGCCGCGCCCGCTTGGCCGGAGGCGCAGGCGGGGGCGGGGCAGCACTCGTTGGCGGGCGCCCTCGGCGAGGAACAGCGGAGGTGGATGGCTCGGCGGGCGGAGCGGGCTTACGGCCACGCCGATAGATGACATTGCCCATCGCATCCGACTGCTCTTTCACCATCTTGAATTCCTGGGTAAATTCACCGACGGTGTCGCCGAACAAGCCAGCCTGGGATATGGGCGAGTCAAGAAAGCGAACTTTGTCAACATCGCGCATATCGGCCAGGTTTAGCCAGAGGTGGCGTTCCTGAACCACAAGTGTGGACATCGTCCTCCCCAGCGCACACGCGGCGGACTTAGTAGAGGCGATAGCGCCCCACTGACGGGATCGCCTGATACCCCCTGGCAGCTCCGCCGTCAAGGGTGGTGAGGGCGGAGGGACACGCAGCACGGGCAGAGAAAGGTGCCCTCCAGAACTGCGTGAGCCTACTGTGCACTTCCGGGAAGAAGGGGACGAGAGGCTTCGAAGGCTTCGCCTTCTGGTCCTCTACGTAGCACCCATCTAGTCGGTCCGGCCGCGGAGCTGGGGGATAAACCAGCTCCAACCCCACGGCCGAAGCAGCTCGGGAAAGCATGGTTAACATGTCCGCTTCAGGATCCGATTTGACGGCGCTCACCTGCCCAGAGGGGGCGAGCGGGTCCGGATCTTCGTCGGACAGTGAAAGCACACCCTCCGATGCCATGGAGGACATCTGATCTCCGGTGTCAGCGAGCGTGAGAGCTACCATCTGGTTAGACGGATCACTCCCACTACCCGAAGCTTGGATGGAGTGTCGTGAGGAGCGAGAGGTCCGCGAGCCCGTGGGCGGCGGATTATTTCCCACTGGAACCCTCAGATCTGCCCGAGCGCCCGCTGCTTTTTTAGAACAGAAGGTAACTGGGGTGGCTCGCTCTCTTACGAAAGTTAGCCGCGATCTTAGCTGTGCAATGGTCATGGCATGGCATGGTCATGGCATCTTAATGATGCCAGGAAACCCCCGCATCCAGAAACGCACAGTCGGAGCGCCATCCTGAAAAGGACGTGCTGCACGACTGTGTTGCTCTTTTAGGAAAGTTGCAACAATACGCTCGCTCTGGAGGACCGGACCCAAAGAACCGCAGGCAAGGGAGAAACCCAGCTCGACCGTCTGCCGCCGCGAAAACCCACTCTGGACCGGGAGACACTCGCTCGCTCTGAAGTGCTGAACAGCAAGAGGAACCCTCATCGACTCACTCAGAAAGGATCTGAAGTGAAAAAGATGGCGTTTGCTCGCTTCAGGTGTGCTTATATGCTGGGATAATTGGCGATGCAGCACACCTGCACAAGCTTACGCTGCCAATTCATTTTCATTCATTGGCCCGTTCAATACTCTCCAGACAAGCAGCTTCTGATCCGAATCTCCCATTTCGTGGATTTCAATCAATCCACTCTATGGCACTGAAGTTCCCCAACCGAAGGGGAACATAAATTCTTTGGAGATATCCAGTCGTCACACAAAAAAATAAAATATGTACCTCTACATAAGTAACTCAAACAGTATTATACGTCTTATCACTAAAATAAAAATAAGTGATGTTTGTAAACAAATTTCGGGAGGAGCATGCGCAGAAGTTTCAGTATCGAATACGTCATTGACAATTATCCCATCATCAAATCAGTTTCTGAGCAACGCCTATATATACCAAAGCTGTCTTACCTGCAGCATCTCACGACTTTAGCATCCCTCCACCACCCCGTCACCTCACCTCTTGCATTGCATTCCCGGGGGAAGCGCTCTGGGGCCGGGCTAGATACTTCGCTCGAATCCCAACTCCTCTTTGTTTCCTTATAAGGGGAATAACTCGAGTTGGGGTGTCTCCTCGAGCTCAGAGCCCTCCCCCCGGACAGCACGCCAAATATGCTTTATACTTAAACGAATGCAAGTGTGAACTCGTGAAATACATATTTAATATTTTACCGGTGAGGTTCGATCTTGGGTCTCGACATCGTAACGCAACATGCTAACCACTAGACCACAATGGCGCTGTCAAATTAAAACAGATAAAGATCAAGTATTGCACTGTTACCTGCTGCTATTGATGTCTACTTTTTTTATCTGATTCTTTTTCTCCCCTTTTTAGATTTCTGATCAAGTTATGTCAGATTTATTAATGTAGCGAATTATTTGATTTTCATTGAGCAGGTGTAATATTCATTAAAATTAATTAATATTCACTAAGGTCCCGCTGTTTGGGGTGGAATGAGATACCTCATCATTAACCTGCAGGCTACATTTTGCTCACAGGGCTGCGAGAAAATAAATAAAAAGTGCGGAGCTGCGGCCAAATAATTAATAAAAAGAGTGAGGCTATGGTCAAATAAATAAATAAATGGAAGAAGTGCGACTGCTGAGAGAGCAAGCAGCTAGAGACACCGGCCCTCACTTGCTTCCTGCTTTGCTACTGTTCGGACATCTTTGCCTACTGCTCCGCTCCTTGCACTCCTGCTTTTTTATTTTATAATCTAATTTTAACTTGAGCCTATCAGCACAGTGCTCAAACGAAACAGCTTGAAGATCAACATCGAATCTACAAACTTTCTGGAGTACAACTTTACTTTTATTTAGAGGAATTATCGTCTAAACAATCCTCCCGCTACCAGCTGCTTTCATTCCTGAGACGGGAAAACACGGCTGTGAAAATGGCTCTGGATCATATTGATTTGGAATCTCACTGCTGCACCAACTGCCATAAACTTTTACAAAAGATTGCAGTTCTTGAAACAAAGTTACTTGCGATCCAACCAGAACTGTCGAATTACACAGAACCGGTTCATCATGGAGCCTCACAGCATTCAGCCGGTAAGCCCTATAAATCTACTCCAGCTACTGTTTTGAGAACAGAAAAACAGATTGAAACTGTTGAAAATCAGCATGAACTATGGCATAAACAAGGTGCGAGACCAAAGGGTACTCGTGGGGTCAGATCACGAAGGTCATACGCTGCTGCATTAGCGTTCTCTACCCCAAATACAGCTCGGACTCAAATACAGCTTCAGAACAGATATGAAGTTTTGAGTAATATGGGTGAAGAATCCCCAAATGCAGTTAGACAGAGATCGCATGACTCAGCAATTAACTTTGCTCTGAACAGAGGCTCAAGGCCGACTAGACAGCGGCATTCTGCTCCGATCGCAACAGAGATAAGAACATTGATTGTTGGAGACTCAATAATCAAAAATTTTAGGAGCAGAGATACCATGACATACTGCTTTCCTCATGCTACAGTTTCTGATATAAATAAAGAACTTGAGAACATATTAAGGAAACATGACACTGCAAAACGGATTATCATCCATGTGGGGAAGAATGATATTCGGAAGGAGCAGTCAGAACTGCTCAAGAGAGATTTCTGTGAGCTTTTGGAAACAGTTGAAAGATTGAAAATTCAGCCGTTCAGTGGACCACTCCCTGCAAGAGGGACAAATATGTTTTCAAGGCTCCTTGGTCTAAATGCATGGCTGCAGAAAACATGTAACATGAAAAGACTGAATTTCATCGACAACTTCAATCTCTTCTGGAACCAAAGACAGCTGTTTACATCAGACGGCCTTCATCCAAACAAGCTTGGTGCAAAAGTGCTGAAAGACAACATCCTCTTCTCCCTCCATCATCCATCAGCTGTGTATGCCACTGAACTGAATGACACACACACACCTAGCAAATGTCCGGATGACCACAGGACTTCAAATCAGCTCCTGAGTGGACTTGTGGCTGACGCATCCTACAAGGACAGAGATAACACCACGCAGCCACAACAACCGCCGATAACGGACAAACTGCCGTCTGCGCCCTGCACACTGAGCTCAACACAGGCAGACTGTGATGCATCAGAACAGCATCAAGTCTCAGCACTCATTGATGATCCCCAGGAAAACAGCCAGGTAAACATATCTCAGCAGCCAGAAACCCCAGACCCACAGCCTCTGTCACCGGACACGTTCTCATTGTCATCTTGCTCGCCTCTCTTGGATTTTTCAAAAAAGATGGAGGAACTGGTGTGTGCTGGAACTAAACTCTCACACTCCATTGCTGCTAGCCCCCAGTTAGCAACCAAAAGTCAGCAAGCCACACGCCCATCTCTAAGCCCACCTGCTGCTAGCCCACCACCTGCACCTAGGAAAGGCCTCAGGTCTTTGCGACAGCGCCAGGTCCCAAAAAACACCTCATCTTTAGCTGGTGAACTTAAAAACTGCCATTGATGTGTCTCGGGGGCCTGCTTAGATAACAGTGTCTTTATCAGATGTTTACAGAACAAGCAGGAACCCAGTGTGTCTGTAGCTTTCTCTACGCAGATATGTGTCTTATTACGTGACAGAAAACCAAAGACTCTTTCAGACCGTATAGCAAATCATTCAAATCTGGTGTCTATTAAATGTATATCTAAGACTTCTGTAGTGAAAACGACTAAAACTGTTAAGTTAGCACTTCTAAACATTTGATCACTCAATAATAAGCCACTTTTAGTCAATGATTTTATCAACACAAATTGCCTTGATTTTATGCTTTTAAATGAAACTTGGCTAGATGACAGCTGTAGCGCAGCAGTTCTGAATGAAGCAGCTCCTTTAAACTTTGACTTTTTGAGTGTTTGCAGAGCTAATAGGAGAGGTGGAGGCATCGCTGCCCTGTTTAAAGATGTGTATGAATGTAAACAAGTGTCATTTGGTGACTATTTGTCCTTTGAATATCTGAGTATAGCACTAAAAGGGTCTCCACGCATCTTACTGATCATTATCTACAGACCTCCAAAATATTCTTCAGCTTTTATTGAGGATTTTACAGAGCTGTTATCAATAGTAACATCTGAATATGATTATTTTAGTATTGCTGGGGATTTTAATATTCACATTGATAATCCAGAAATCAATGCTGTAAAAGAACTGATGACTGTTTTTAACACTTTTGATCTGACTCAGCATGTTCAAGGACCCACACACAATCGTGGACACACCCATGATCTACTTATAACTAAGGGTTTACACATTTCATCGACTGTTGTTAAGGATGTGGCACTATCTGATCATTTCTGTATTTTCTTTGATATATTGATCACTCCAGCTATTAAAGACAGATCTGTCTCTGTCAAAAAGAGATGCATAAATGAGAACACTAGTGAGCAGTTTATGAAAGCCATATCGCTAGCACCAAGTATATCTGCAGACTCTGTTGATTCTCTCCTTGATTTGTTTAATTCTAAAATTGAAAATGTAATAAATGACATTGCTCCTGTTAAAGTTAGGAAGAGAACTGGCAAAGAGAGAGTCCCTTGGAGAAACTCAAGAGCAGTCCAAATGAAGAAAAGACAATGCAGGAAAGCTGAGCGTATGTGGAGAAAGACGAAACTAGTAGTCCATTATAATATCTATAAAGACAGTCTTCAGGCTTTTAATGTGGAACTAAAAACTGCTAGACAGACTTTCTTTTCAAACCTTATAAACAACAATGTAAATAATGCTCGCACACTCTTTGCAACAGTAGAGAGGCTCACAAACCCCCCCAGTCGGATTCCCAGTGAGCTACTCTCTGAAAGCAAATGTAATGAATTTGCTCATTTCTTTACTGATAAGATCAATAATATCAGAAAGGCAATCAGCTCATCCAATCAGCCAAGTTGTGTCGATATCAAACAAGCTTAACCACAACTTGAGAAGTCAGACATTATGTCTGATTTCATGGCAATTAACAGTAAAATCTTAGAAGAGATGGTGCAAATTATAAAAACATCAACCTGCAGTCTTGACACGCTCCCCACATCATTCTTCAAAACAGTGTTTATCTGTTTAGAAATGGATCTCCTAAAAGTGGTAAATGATTCACTTCTCTCAGGGATTTTTCCAAACTCACTTAAAACTGCAGTTGTTAAACCCCTCTTGAAGAAGAGCAACCTGGATAACACCCTATTGAGCAATTACAGGCCAATCTCAAATCTCCCTTTCATTGGCAAAATCATTGAAAAAGTTGTTTTTAACCAGGTTAACAAGTTCTTAAACTTCAGGGGGTGTTTAGACAATTTTCAATCTGGTTTCAGATCACATCACAGTACAGAGAGCGCTCTTATAAAGATAATCAATGATATACGTCTAAACACAGATTCAGGTAAAATAACAGTGTTGGTATTGCTCGATCTCAGTGCTGCATTTGACACTGTCGATCACAGCATACTTCTGGATAGGCTGGAAAACTGGGTTGGGCTGTCTGGGACAGTCCTCAAATGGTTCAGATCTTACCTTGAAGGGAGAGGTTACTATGTCAGTTTAGGTGATTATAGGTCGAGGTGGACACCCATGACATGTGGAGTCCCACAAGGCTCGATTCTGGCACCTCTCCTGTTCAACCTTTACATGCTCCCTCTGAGCCAAATAATGAGAAAGAATCAAATTTCCTACCACAGCTATGCTGATGACACTCAGATCTACCTAGCCTTACTGTCTAATGACTACAGCCCCATTGACACCCTCTGCCAATGCATTGATGAAATTAAAAATTGGATGTGCCAAAATTTTCTTCAGTTAAACAAAGAGAAAACTGACGTCATTGTGTTTGGGAACAGAGATGAGGTTCTCAAGGTGAATGTGTACCTTGGCTCTAAAGGTCAAACGACAAAAAATAAGGTCAAGAATCTTGGTGTGACTCTGGAGTCAGATCTGAGTTTCAACAGTCATGTCAAAGCAGTCAGTAAATCAGCATACTATCATCTCAAAAATATTGCAAGAATCAGATGCTTTGTTTCCAGTGAAGACTTAGAGAAACTTGTTCATGCTTTTATCAGCAGCAGGGTGGATTACTGTAATGGCCTCCTCACTGGCCTTCCCAAAAAGACAGTCAGACACTTGCAGCTCATCCAGAACGCTGCAGCCAGAATTCTGACCAGAAGCAGGAAATCAGAGCACATCACACCTGTCCTCAGGTTTTTACACTGGCTGCCAGTTACATTCAGAATAGATTTAAAAGTATTATTACTGGTCTATAAATCACTAAATGGCCTAGGACCTCAATACATTACAGATATGCTGACTGAATACAAACCTAACAGATCACTCAGATCTTTAGGATCATATAAACTAGAAGTTCCAAGAGTTCAGTCAAAGCAGGGTGAATCTGCCTTCAGCCACTATGCTCCTCACTGCTGTGGAATCAGCTTCCAGAAATGATCAGATGTGCTCCAACATTAGGCACATTCAAATCAAGACTGAAAACACATCTGTTTAGCTGTGCCTTTACTGAATGAGCACTGTGCTGCGTCCGACAGATCGCACTATTATGTTTTTCTTTTTCTTTTTCATTCTTTTATAACCTATTTTAACTCATTTTAATTTGTTTTTATCTGTTTTTTATAATTTTTATTGTCTGCATTTTATATCCTAAACTTGTCTTTTTTATTCCTGTTTATGTAAAGCACTTTGAATTGCCACTGTGTATGAAATGTGCTATATAAATAAACTTGCCTTGCCTTGCCTTGCCTCACTACAAAAAAAAAAAAAAAACGGACCAGCCCACCAGGAATTGTTCTGGTCCACCCGATTAGCCAATCCGAGCCTGGTTTAAAGTATTACGCTGTGTTCTTGTTCACATTGCTGCTTTTACTTTTCCCATTTTTCCCTTTTAATTGTGGAATTTAGCGTTAAGGTCAGTGCTTGATAACGGTCAATTAATTATTTATATCTTTAAACTCCAATATGATCTCACCTTTTGCATGCAGTACACTGTAACATCTCTGGATGCTGACTGATGCTGGATTTTGTGTAATAAAATTAAGTATAATTGTGTATTGTCTTAAATTTCTTTAACACGTTTAACATTCTAAATACATTTAATGTGATTCTGGCCCCTTAAAAATTTATTTACCTTAAGCAGTGCATAGTGGGAAAACAAAACAGGAAAAACTTCTGGCTAAGGAACAAGGTAAGCATGTGCTCTTAGATTAAATATATATGTACATTTTTGAGTTTAACCTTTTTTTAGAAAAAACAAATGTAGTTAAAAAAAAAGTATGCAGTGCAATGCAATTTACAATATAATTTAAATTAAAAAAAACTTGTCAAAAAAGACGACAAAATGTATGAAATTTCCTTGCTCTGTTAAACATCATTTTGGAAATATTTAAAATAGGAAAAAAAAAATTAAAGGGGGGCAACCAAATCTGACTTCATCTGTATAAAACATTTATTGTCTCAGTCGTGTAAATGATCAGTTAAAGCCTTTTTATGTTTATTCAGATCTTATTTTCTTTCAACTACAGCAATAGCTGGATGCCTTCTGTTAGATGTATGTGCGTGTGTACACTGGGTGGTCAACATCCATTCCTTAAACCCGGTCAGAGGTGAACAGGCAACATTGACGACAGTATGGTCTGCACATTGATTTATTCAATCCCATCTTCAAACAGTTTACACATTTAGGAGTGCATTTAGATTTGCGTATTTGGGTGCAATTTTGTGTCTGTGTGTGTGGTTTCTGAAATAAAACAATACCAATAGATTAAACAAAGTTCTTAAACAAATGTTCTTGAATGACAATAAATAAACATTACTGAATGGGGAATAATACAAGGTAATTCCGCTAATGGCCACTAGGCGGAGCTCTTGTACCAGTTATAACAAATAGCAGCCATGTAAACTCGCTACATGTTGTATAATCGATCAATACAACTTGCTATACATTACATAAACTGATTTCAGTATCTTTGAATACTACTTATAAATGTATAAACACCTTATAGTTTCAATTAGCATTATTTGTATAAGTATGTGCTGTAAACATTGATTTTAACAGTCTATACAGATCTATCAAGCAAACTCTTTTAGCTAAGGCATCTTAAAATACTGAGGTAGAACAAAGCAGTATATATTAGAAAGTATACATATACACACTTTTAGCTAACAATAAATAGTAATTTGAACTTACATTCTCATGAACGCACACACATCAACAAACTACCGTCTGTCTCATGGCAGCACTGGAATATTCTGAGAACCGAACATGTCTGGGCACGTCCGTAACTCCACCCACATGTGACGTCACACAGTTATCAAAATGAGAGTTCAACAGGGATTTTATACAGCCGCCCCCTAATCTACATAGGAGATTAGAAATTAAATAAACATCACTGTTCTCTCACTTTACTCGTCACTGGTATCAGTAGGCATCTCTGGTAGGACTATCAGTTTAGAAACAGGGCGACGGTAGACTCGGCTATCAATAGTTACGTCTACAACTCGAACAGTTCCATCACTGCTGGGTACAACTTTTATTCCGCCTATTGGCCAGAATGCTCGTGGCAATTGGGGGTCCATGACCATAACTACTTGTCCTACCGATGGATCTGGTGTAGAAAGATGCCATTTGGTACGTGGCTGTAAGTTCGGCAAGTAATTACGAATGAATTGTTTCCAGAACTGGTCAGCTATAATTTGGCTATGTCTCCATTTTCTCTTTGCCAGCAATTCTCCTTTGCCATAAACCACTTGAGGAAGGGAGGCGTCCCGCTGCCCCATCAGCAGAAGGTTTGGAGTAACTGGGTCCGGGTCGGATATTTCTGATGATACATAGCCGAGTGGTTTCGAATTCAGTATTCCCTCCACCTCTATGAGAACAGTGGTTAGTACTTCCTCAGTCACAATCTGATCTTTCAGAACCACTCGAAGACAAGATTTAATAGAGCGAATTTCACGCTCCCAGGCTCCTCCGAAATGAGGGGCATATGGAGGGTTGAACTGGAAGGAAATGCTCTGTTCACTCAGTTTTTCTTTGATATCTGGCTCAAGTGCAGAGAATGCTTCTTGGAGTTCTCGGCTTCCACCTCTAAAATTTGTACCCTGATCAGATATTATTTCAAAGGGTTTTCCGCGTCGTGCAATAAAACAACGTAAAGCCATAAGAAAGGAGTCAGAGTCCATACTATGCAAAAGGTCTAGGTGGATACACCTGGTGGTGAGACATTTGAAAATGATCCCCCATCGTTTCTCATGTCTTCTGCCTATCTTTTTTGTAAATGGTCTGAAGCAATCAACTCCAGTTGACCAGAAAGGAGGCTGATGCAGGCGAAGACGAGCAGCAGGAAGATCAGCCATTTTTGGGTTGACTGGCTTACTCCGCCAGGTCCTGCATTCTCTACACTGGTGTTGATATTTCTTTATGGCTTGTCTGCCTCTGATAATCCAGTAACTTCTCCTCAATTCTGCAAAGACACGTTCAGGACCGGGATGAAGCAGCCGTTTGTCGTAGTCTTGTATGATGAGTTTAGCGATTGGATGATCAGGTGCCAAGACGATAGGATGTAGGGTATCACCATCAAGTTCCTTAGCCTTACGAAGGCGACCTCCAACCCTAATTATTCCCAGGGTTTGATCATATTCCGGTGCCAGAGTACTTAACCGACTGCTAGTGTGTATTACTTTGCCATTCTGAAGTGCATGTATTTCAACAGGAAAGCTGTCCTGCTGGGCTTGTCTTAGCAGTATCAGTTCAGTATCAATACGTTGTGCAGCTGACATCGGGGGGGCTTCTGTTCCATGCACAGACTGGTAGGTTGCTTGGACTAACTCTGCCCATGTTGAGTGTTGCTCAGGATTTGGTAAAGAAGACTGAGGTACAGTTACATGAGCACAAAAGAATGACTTTCTTAATTCATTCTCTTCAACTGACTGTGAGGTGGGTTGTATTGGCCAGTGTTCTGGTGACTGCTGAAGGAAGTTAGGGCCTTGATTCCATTGACATGCTTGGGAGAGCTCATAGAGGGATTTGCCTCTTGTAATGTCATCAGCAGGATTTAGTTCAGAGTCCACATATCTCCAGTTATTGGGACTGGTTAACTCCTGTATTTCTGTTATCCGCGTGCCAACGAACACCTTGTAATGACAGGATTCCGATTTGATCCATGAAAGCACAGTGGTGGAATCTGTCCAAAGAATAGTGTTGTTGATAGGTAGAGTAAGTTCAGTGATTAGGAGTTTAGCTAGTTGGGCTCCTGTAAGGGCGCCACACAGTTCCAGTCGGGGCATTGATATTTGCTTTTTGGGTGCGACACGGGATCTGGCCATCACAAATGAGGTATAGATTCTACCATCTTCACCTTCAAGACGCAAATATGCCACTGAACCATAAGCTCGCTCCGAGGCATCACAGAATATGTGTAACTCCAGTTTGGGTTTGTTTGGTTCTGGACAGATGGGAAAATAGCATCTTGGAATGGTTATCCTAGAGAGGTACTGCAGTTCATTGGTCCACTGCTCCCATTTGTCCTGCATATCTCCTCCGATGCACTCATCCCAGCCACATTTGTTTATCCTCAAAGCTTGGACAAGGATTTTTGCTCTAGTGGTGTAGGGCAGAATATAACCAAGAGGATCATACTGAGAGGCTAGCACTCTATAAATGTTGCGCATGGTGGGCTCCTCCTTGCATATCGTGCGATTTCGAAAGCTAAGCTTGTCAGAGATGCAGTGCCAAGAGAGCCCAAGTGTAGACTCTTGCATGTCTGTTTTGTTCGCAGTCAACCATAGATCACAGCTCTCTGATCGTGCCTCAGTTGGTAAATGAGAAATCACTTCTGCGTAGTTACTGGCCCATTGTCTTATTTCGAACCCTCCAGCTGCTAGTAATGCCCTCATTTTGTCTATGAGCTGTTTGGCCTCATTTGTAGAGAGGAAGGATTGCAGACAGTTATCCACATAAAATGAGTTTAACACAGACTCTACAACCTCTTCATTTCCTTCACGATGGTCTGTGACATGACGCTGAAGGGCGTAGATGGCACAGCACGGGCTGCATGTGGTGCCAAATGGAAGAACACGCCACTCATAAATGTCGGGACTCCTTTCCTTTTCCATATTTCTCCATAAGAAACGCAGTAACTGATGATCTTCTGGAAGGAGGCGTACCTGGTGAAACATTGACCGAATGTCCCCACTGATAGCTACAGGATACTGACGGAATCTGAGGAGAACTCCGAGCAATGATGGGCTCAGCATAGGTCCTGGGAGTAACTGGTCATTCAGAGAATCTTGATTGAACTGATAAGAGCAGTTGAATACAACACGGGCTTTACTGTTGTGGTGTACAAGGTTGTGGGGAATATACCATGATTCCTCTGTAACTTTGGCCTCTTCTGGAGTGAGTTTTACTGCATAACCTGCTTGTTCAAGTTTGTGGATTTCTTTGTTGTACACTTCTGCTAGCTCTGGGTTTTGTTTCAAACGGCGCTCAGTGGCTCTTAGAAGAGCCATGACTGATTCTGGACCTACTTGCAAGACCTTTGCATTTCCTTTGCGCAGGAGAGGGGTCGCATAGCGAGAAACTCCATCTATTTCCACTCTTTTGGTTTTGGTTTCCAGCATTGTGATAGCATCTCTGTCCTGCTTGGATCGTGTCATGTCTTTCATAGGCTGAAAGGGAAGTATGTCTACTTGCCATAACCTTTCGACATGCTGAGATAGGTCTTTCGGTGGAAGATGGAACATTGAGATGTTCAGACATGTAGTCTCCAATGGTTGGTCTAGAAATGTTGTAGGACCCTGTATGGCCCAGCCCAAACTTGTACTAACTGCAATGGGACCACCTAAAGGACCCATGAGCACTGGAGCTATCGGTGCTATAAGGTGTGGGTAATCAGAGCCAATAAGCAGCATTGGCTGTACCTCTTTGAAAGGTATAATTGGAATGTCTCTCAAGTGGGCAAACTTGTGCTTCAGAGCATCCACAGGGCATGACTGCTTGGCAATGTTCAGATCTTGTGCTGTAAAGGCAGAGTGTATCTTGTAGCGGATACTTGGTTTTGCAGAAGTAGACACTTCAAAGGATACTGATGCCCCCTGGATTTCGACAACTTCTTGTCTGATTGTTCTAAGGGCAAGTGATTCATCTGTCTCTTCCAGATTGAGGTAATGTACTGCTGTGGGCAAAATGATGGTCCTTTCTGACCCGTCGTCCAGAATAGCATATGTGTCCAGAACTCTCCCTTTGTTATGTAATCTGACCTGAACCACTTTCAACATGACTCTGCCAGAGTGAGTAATCTGATCGAGGTAGACTTTGCGGGGTACTGTATTGACGGTAAGAACACTCTTGTTGATGCTGGATGCAGTATCGTGTAGAATTGGTAAGTGCTGCTCACCACAACTGGAACAGGGTTTTTTCAAAGTACACTTTGCAGGCTCATGCCCTCTACCACACTTCCAACATCGGTCATTGTCCTTTATCCATGCAATTCTTTGGGCTACATTTAATTTGACAAATTCAGAACAGGAATTGAGGTAATGCTCCTGACATTTGCAGAAGGGGCAATATGGCTTAAAACTCTCACGTTTCTTAACCTTGGTCTGTTCTTTGTTTGGCTGGAGCGATGAGGTGGTGGAGGGACCTGCAGTAGCGTGATTTATGCCATAGTAGATTGTGGAATGCACCTTTGGTGGCTTTGTGGGTTTCAGCTCTCTGACATCAATATGGGGTTTATCTGTACAGTACAGTTCAGCTGTTCGCCTCGATATCTGCAGTGCTTGTGATTTGTTCTCCAGCCACTCTGCAAACTGAGGAAGAGTGTAAGTTCTGTCAGACCCATTTTGGAGAATGCCTCTGGACATACAGTACTCAACAAAGCTATCTCTATAAGAGGGTGGTAGCTTGGTGAGTAATCTTTCAACGTGTGAGCCACACAGAAGCTCGACTCTGGATGACCCCTCTAATGTATTTAGGAGACCAACAAGAGTGCTAACAGATAAAGCAAAATCCTCAAACCCTTGAGCGTCACCTGGTCTCAGGGAAGGTGTACGGAGGATGCTACCAATTTCTCCCTGTACCAGTTGTCGGGGCTGACCATATCGCTGCTGTAATGCTTGCATAGCTCGACTGTAAGGCATGGGATCATACATATATCGTTTAGCTATTTGGAAGGCAGCTGGCAATTTAAGATGATCAAGTAGCACTTGAAATTTGTAGTCCTCGGTCAGATGAAGGTGGGGGCCAAGTACACTATTAAGTCCTTTTTTAAGCAGAGCAAAATCACTTTCCTTTCCAGTGGTGAAATTGATAAGCTTAGGTTTGGGTATTCCATATGAGGAAGCAATAGCCATTTCCATCATACTTGGAGCTTGAACTGCTGGCGGTACAGTAGAAGAAAATGGTGTTGCATATGACGGTTGCTGAGATATAGATTCTGGGGGTCTGTTAGGCAGATAGTTCCCAGTGTATTGATCTGAATAGTGTACAGATCGCAGTGGAGGTGGCTCTGAGAAATGAGGCATCACAGGCGATGCTAGAGTCAATGACTGAGGTTCCACATAATTAGTATTAACAGCATGGCTTGGCACAGTAGTCATAGAAGGTACATGAACTGATGGATAGCTAGGTGCAGCTCGGTACACAGTGGGTGTAGGTGGTGTCATCGAAGTTATGCTATGATGTACAATGGACTGCACTTGTGGCGGATATGCCTGATGAAAATCACTAGGCTGTTGATAAACATATGGAGGATGCATTACACCTGCTGGAGCAGATCCTGGTCGTGTCTCACGCTGCTGTACATGATGCTCAATAGGGAGAGAGGCTGTACGAGACAATGGCTGTAATGTCTGTGGTAGTAACCCTTGGGTCATCTGTACTGGAGGCAGACTATGTGGCTGAGGTAAGTTTGTGGTGGGTAAGCATGCTGGTATAACTGGAGAATAATACTTTGGTTTTTCAATGTTTCCTGAGCTCAGATGACCCGAACAGAGAAGAGGCAAACTGACACTACGTTGCTGGATGGACTGCTGCTGACTACTTGGATGAGGGACTGACCTGTGATGTCCAGTACCTGTGGCAGAAACATAGCTTAAGTCCTGATGCATACATGGTGAACCTTTGCTTTGCTGAATAGACATTTTAAACGTGCTTTGTAATTCTCTGAGTTGCTCTTGTACATTCCAAACACTCTCTTCCACTTTACGTAGCCTTGTAGTCTCAGTATCAGGTCTATAAGGGGTAGAAGTTCCATATTCCACATCTGGATCAGTGATAGTCTCACTAACATGCATATGCTGCAAATCCTCTTGCAAAGGGGGTGAAACTAAATGCTGTGGCTGGGAAGTCAGTACAAAGTCATCCAGATGTCCAGGAATTCTCCGAATCCTGCTAGGACGAAGACTCTGTTGATTTTCATTGAAATCCCTTGATGTTGCCATAAGGATAGATGTTGACTCCGGCTCGAAGGACCACTTTGTTAGATGTATGTGCGTGTGTACACTGGGTGGTCAACATCCATTCCTTAAACCCGGTCAGAGGTGAACAGGCAACATTGACGACAGTATGGTCTGCACATTGATTTATTCAATCCCATCTTCAAACAGTTTACACATTTAGGAGTGCATTTAGATTTGCGTATTTGGGTGCAATTTTGTGTCTGTGTGTGTGGTTTCTGTAATAAAACAATACCAATAGATTAAACACAGTTCTTAAACAAATGTTCTTGAATGACAATAAATAAACATTACTGAATGGGGAATAATACAAGGTAATTCCGCTAATGGCCACTAGGCGGAGCTCTTGTACCAGTTATAACAAATAGCAGCCATGTAAACTCGCTACATGTTGTATAATCGATCAATACAACTTGCTATACATTACATAAACTGATTTCAGTATCTTTGAATACTACTTATAAATGTATAAACACCTTATAGTTTCAATTAGCATTATTTGTATAAGTATGTGCTGTAAACATTGATTTTAACAGTCTATACAGATCTATCAAGCAAACTCTTTTAGCTAAGGCATCTTAAAATACTGAGGTAGAACAAAGCAGTATATATTAGAAAGTATACATATACACACTTTTAGCTAACAATAAATAGTAATTTGAACTTACATTCTCATGAACGCACACACATCAACAAACTACCGTCTGTCTCATGGCAGCACTGGAATATTCTGAGAACCGAACATGTCTGGGCACGTCCGTAACTCCACCCACATGTGACGTCACACAGTTATCAAAATGAGAGTTCAACAGGGATTTTATACACCTTCAACCATATTAAGGATTTCTTGGACTGTTCTACTACTTTTGTGAGGCATATATGGAATTTCTGCTCAAGTGCGAATGAAACAGGCATTACATGCATTTAAAGAGCTACAATGCCCACATCAACCTATTTTGAGGAAAACTAAAAAAAATCTCCCTCTAAAGAAATTTGAAGTAAACATATTTATAGCATATAGATCTTTACTTTTTTATTTTTTGTATTAATTTTGATACAACTGTTATTATATTAAGAAAAAGCTTATTGAATATGAATATTTTGGGAGGTATTGAATTTAGAAATTCCAGTATCTTGACAACACCACACCTCTGTTAATCACTCTGTCCAAATAAACATGTGTGTAGCTTTGTATTGGATAACAACTCGGTCTATCAAATAAATCATTCAGATTTGAAGACATGGAGAAAATTTAACTTTCAAAAAACAAACGGAAACTGCAAATCGGGAGAGGAGATAGGAGGCTCAAGAGGGCTGTCCCTTGGGGCTAAGCCCCTATCCCTTTTGACCCGAGCAACGCCCCTGCTTGAGATCACATGCAATTAGGGTATAACAATTATCTTAGGTCCATTTTGACCAATTGTACACCACAAAACCTACCGGCAGACAACCGCACTCCCCGCACAAACAGATGCATGCACACACAGATTCTCTCACACACACACACACAAACAACTTCTTTAACTTTTATGCATAATGTCTTGCTAAAAACATTTTACACCTATGCAAGTACCTTTAACATTAAATAATAAACCTTTACTTTAAGAAAAATCACTGTTGGCTACTGATTACACTTTTATAAAATACTGCATACTGATGTAAGAACAGCTGGACATTCACAAATGAGGTGATGAATGATGAGGTTATTTCTTCACGCAAAAGATTAGAATTAAAATTAGATTTTTTATTTTCGAGCTTTAGTATAGGTGGGTATTTTTTGACAAACAGTATAAACAGAATTTTAAAATCACTCAAGGGTTTAACTTTAATGATTATAACTTAAACACACAAAATAAATTGGCCTAATTGGTTATACCAATAATTATTTAAAATAACTGGAATTAATTCATTAAAATAATAAAAAATTTTAATCAGATGCCGAAGAAACCAGCTTGTGAAAATGATGACATCAATAAAGTCATCAGTGCTGCAAAGGAAGAGATTGTTACAAAACATAGCGTTCCCCTCAGAAAAGTTGTGGGCAGATTTAAGCCATCAGCTGAACAACCAAATGGCACCAAAGCATGTTTACACTTTTGTCAAGACAAATAGGCATGATATCTGGCAAATCCATGAGCTTTGCGCAGTCACAAATGTCCAAGATCAGGATCCAAACCCTGACAGCTCACAAGAAAGCTCAGCAGATTTACATTCACAAGAGTCAATGGGAGACAATCATCTGCAAAGTCAATTGTAACGAAGGGTCTGACACAGAGGGATCCATTTGCAGTTTTTTTTTTTTAAGCAGAGTTTAATGAGCACACAGTATGCACTAGTGTGCGAACTCACATCAATCACAGTGGTATTGGGTCAATAGGCAAGCAGCTGGCATACACAGGGTGATATTGCAGGTATGGGTCAGAGGCAGGCAGCTAGGATCAATGTCAATATTCAGGCTGGGTTCAAGACCAGCAAGGCAAGGCAAGGCAAGGCAGAGGGACAGTCTGGGTTAGCAACAGGGAGATCATACAATGATGAGAACCGCTCAGTAATGTCAGCAGGAGCAGAACAAGACTTCGTACTGGAGTGTGTGTTTGGGCTGCTTATATGTGTGCATGGGTAATCAGTGTGATGTGAAGCAGGTGTGTGGCATTCAGTGTCTGAGAGGATGACGTAATGTCAGTAGTCCGGTGATGATGACCTCTGCTGGCCAGTGTTGGGAATGACTGGCACAGAGTTGGTGACATCAATGTTATGACATTGAGTTTGAAGTCTGTCTTTCCCAACGAAGACGGACAGAAATCTGGCCTGAAAAAGTAACTTACAATGATAAATCACAGCACAAATGTAAAATGGAATACACCATCCTAAAACGTGGAGCATGGACACGTGTTGTATGACGAAATGTGGAAAAAAACAGACATCATGCACTCTTAGATTTAGGAGAGCAAAAATCTTTCCAAATATTCCATCTCACTACATTGATGTAATTGACCATTGCAAAGAATGTGATGCACAACTTTCTATAAAAGCTGAAATGCCAGCAGCTAATGAACCAGTTAAGCTCACATGTACAATCAAAAATGGCGATGACAGTCTCCATACTGGCAAAGTGAAACGGAGGTTGTCAGGAGATCTGAGAATATGTGTATCATCAGAGCTATGAGAAGGACGAAAACAGCCACATGTATAGAGAGCAGCGGAGGCTTACCAAATGATGGATGTTGGTGATCCAGAGCCTAGTCACCTACCAAATCTAGCGACATTACGTAAAGTCAAGCAAGAGATGGGTGACAAAGAGCTCGGTGACAAAGACCCAATCCTTTCATTGCACTTGTTCAAATACAGTGTGCCCCACAATGGTAGCATTCACGACATAGGCCTTGATAGGTTTTTTGTCATTACTGGGCCACATCCCAGATGCAAACTTACCAAATAAAGTCCAAGTACAATGGTTCTGTTGTGAGTCTTGCTGCAACAGGTTCAGTTGTAAAAAGACTGAAAAGAACATGTGGCAATTCTGACCATGTTTTCCTATCAAGGCGTTTTGTGTTCACAGGGAGATCCCATTCCAGTTGTCCAAATGCTATTAGAAAATCACACCACCAATTCTATTGCCAACTGGTTAAACAAATGGCAACGTGCCAGTGCTGCTGCACCCAAAGAAGCAGTTTGTGATTTCTCCTTAGCACTTCTTGGAGCATTGGTTAAGGCCTTCACTCCTTATCGAGACCTGAAAAGTTACATCATCAGCACTCCAAAGAACTGATTGAAGAAGCCTGAAGACCTACAACTTCCACCATGCTTCATTAGAGTAGATGTGGCACACTGCATTAAGCTCATCAGCCGGTGGGAATGCTTAAGACAAAAAGGAAACCGAGTTAGAGAGTTCTATCTACAAGCTATGGCACAACTTTTACAATCTGATTCACTGGAAGCAGCAAGAGACCTGATTCATTCAATTTCAGTTGTTGCCTTCAGTAAATCAGAAGGAAACAATGATAAAGGATTACCTGTTGTTTCAGAAACTTGCAAAGCTCAACTTAAGACACGACTTGCAGAGGGAGTCCTGCTATGTGTCAATGAAGATGACCATTCAACAGAAGTACCCAAACTCAATGAGGCACTGCACACAGATCTAAAAGCATGGGTGACAGAAATCTGTGAAAACAGATTGCAGCACATCATGGTGACAGAGACAATCTTCATTTCCTTCCAGAAATTGTCCCAAATATCATAAGAATGGCGTGCTATCTCCCTTCTTGGACAGCTGTGATGGTTCCACATTTCAAAAGTGTACACAACACAGTAAGATCTGCAAATGTTGAGGCTGAGTTTAAAAATATAAAATATGGTCTCTTCAAACATGAAAGTCTCCCAACCAGAATGGACCGGTTTGTCATACGCCATCTTTAGTTTCTTGAGGGTAACATGAGGCTTTCATCTGCACCAGTGAAGAAAATGGAGCCCACTGACAGTAAGACACAGGAGACTTAGCCAAAACGTGGTTACAGTAAGCATGATGCAGAGGTTAAGCAGCAAACCATAGAAGACGACCCTGTTGAAAACTGGAAAGGCCTTGGTGTCCCACCGAAAAAGCGACTGTCGTACCTGACCCCTTGTTCTGAGTGGTTACATGCAGACATAAACTTGAAAAGAAACAAGACAAAACTTAATGTCTTGAGGAATGGCAACTACCAGGCTAAAACACACCTTGCAGTTGACAAGTGTAAGGAATACCTGTGCCTTTGACTCCGTTTGTCAGTGCCTTTGCTCTGCTTTCTGTGACAGTGGATCATTTTGCAATTACCTTGACAAAGAGCACAAAAAATTGAAATATTCAATTTGGTGAAGACCATTGTCATACAAGGAGCTGGAAGAGCTGCTTATGCAAAGAGGGCAAAATTGCTGCTGGAAATATTTGAAAGTGTTCACCTGAAATCAGGTGTGAGGGAGGTCAGTGCAGAATGCAATGTTGCTACAATAATCAGTTCAACATTGAAACAAGTACCAAGTGCAACAATTACGACTGAATGCTCATCTCCACACTGCAGTCGAAATATAAAATGTTCCAAAACCATCTCACTCCTAACAATCAATGCAGACATTTTACAGACTGGTGGACTAAAGAGTCTTCAAGCAGCTCTGGAAGATGCACTACACTACAACACATCCAAGTGTTTGAAGCCACTGAAATCACCCCAAGAATGTTCAGATGGCTGGAAAACTAAAGGTACATCAATGAAATTCCAATGGCTCAGTCACACACAGCAGCATCACTGGACCTAGGGGTGTCAAAATTAATCATTTCTTCTGTGCACGGTATATTTATAATCATAACCGGTTATTACTGACGTCATTTACCTCATATGCGCTCTGTTGCGAGGGAGGCGATCGCGAGTATTTACAATGCTCTAACTACTTAAAACTTATAAACTATGCACAATTTCACTGTGTGTGTTTGCTAGATCAGTCTTTCACTGACATATACAACAAAAGCCCCTATTTCACTGAAATCGAGAGAATGAAAGTACTTCATTTCTCTCTCTCTCTCTCTCTCTCTCTCTCACACACACACACACACACACACACACACACACATACAGTGGCCCATTTGACCTGCTGGCGTGGCTTTTCTACTCCTCTCGGCTGTTTTACAGCGTTACTTCTGGATACAGAAACGAGCGTTTGTCTGCAGAGTTTTATCCACCGTTTCTATGATACATCAGCTGTGAGATTGCCGCCTGACGCTTATCAGCGTCACTCATCTGTGAACAGCGCAGCGCACAAGAGCCAATCGCAACCGTTTTTGTTGAAGGTGTGACCAATCAAAGAGGTGTAAGAGAACAAGACAAGGATCAGAAATTGAGCTGGATATTTATATTTGTTTATATTATTTGCTTAATGACATAAAATTGTATTACAAATAGTATGTAAATATATTCATACATTTTAATACAAGAACTGCTGCTGTGAAGAAAATATAAAAACTGTGTATGAAAAGCACCGTCAATGCACCGTGATGCACCGAAATATCAAATTGAACCGAATCGATTGCATGATAATCGAAACCGAACCGAACCGTGACACTAGTGTAGGTTGACAGCTCTAACTGGACCACTACTTTGCATTAAAATAGGTGCAGACACAAACCATCCGCTGTCCGAAATCCTTGTAACCATAGAGATGGACAACCATTTATTCACTCTGAGAGGGATTGTTGCATTCATTCCAGGAACTACAAGAAAATCTCTTGGACACTATCTGGCTTACTGCAGAAGAACCTCTCTTAGCTGGGAGAAATATGATGACCTCTGTGACCGAGTCACAACACTCTCTGCAACAAAAATGCAACCCCATACTGTTCACAAAGGAGGGCTAAAATATTTGGACAATGAATATCTTGGACTGGCCTCTGAGGAATTTGATTCAAGAACAGTCTATAAAACAATTTTTTTTCACCTTATGCCCATGACCAGTTCCACGATTCAATTTAAATAATTATTGAAGAAAAAATGTTGTGTAAAGTTCATTTCAGTTGTACTTTTTTTACTTAAATCCTGCTATGATTTATGATCTGTTCTTGACGTATCAGTTTAAACATTTATAAATTGTAATTAACTTCTATGTGCACCGAAGTAATTGTCTTGTCATTGATGTTATACTTTTCATCTTTGCACTTAAAAGAGAACATATTTTGAGATTGTTACACTGTTTGATATACAATACTGTTATTGTGTTGCGATTAACATATACATTATTAGCAACCTTATTTGACCATTTTTTAAAAATTGTTGGTGGAAAATAAATCACAAAGTTATTTTAAAGTATGATTTTGTCCCCATTAAATAGACACCAAATTACAGCTTGATTTTTATAGGTCTTTCTACAGCACAGACATTCTTCAAAATATTTGTGTTGTTGAGAACAAAATAAAAATTGCAGATATTTAAAGATGATATAAGGGCACATAGCGTTTAGGTCAAAAGTATTACCTCTGCAATGATTTTTGTTTTTTTCGAATATTTCCCAAATTGTGTTGAACAGAGCAAGGAATTTTTAACAATTTTCCTTTTTTTTTTTGCGAAGGTCTTATTACTTGTTTTATTTCAGCTATAATAAAAGCAGTTTTTTATTAAAAATAAAAATAAAAATTAAGGTCATTATGTTTGGCCCTCTTTAAGCAATATTTTTGAAAAGAAAGTCTGTCTGTTAAACAGAAATAAGGAAAAAATATAAAGTTATTAAAATTAAACAGGACGGCTAATGATTCTGACCTCAACTGTACATAGAATTCTTGCTGTTGGGTAAATCATTTCATTAAACTAGTCTGGCTATGCAGTCTAATCAGGGCCGGCGTGTCCATAGAGGCGACCTATGCGGCCGCCTAGGGCGGCAAAATAGAGAGGGCGGCGTCCCGACACTACCATCAAACGTGCGCCCTCAGTTATATCCGCGTCTAGGGCGGCAGAATAGAGAGGGCGGCGTCCGCGACTCCAACCCCCCAACCCGGCGTGACCGTCCTTTGCCTAGAGCGACAGTTCAGCTTTCTCCAGCCCCGAGTCTAATTGTGTAAAGGTTAATAATTAACAGCAAACCAGCACATTATAATATCGCCATGTAATTAAAAGAATTCTTTAAAAAATATTTTGAGCACAAACACAAAAACACCTCAGCTTTCTTTGCTTGCAACCTTCATAGTTATGCATCTCTTTAGAGGAGAAAAAAAAACATGCAGTAACTTCTATCATTTCTATCTTTTCTATTGTGTGTAAAGCAATAAGGAATCAAACAAACCTACCTTTTAACGCTTTAATAAAGCTTCATCGGCAATCAATCAAGCAAACAGGTGATCACCATTAACTAGACCAGGGGTTTTCAAAGTCTAAGACAGTGGGCCTCCCTTTTGACACAACTTATCCATTGGCGCCCCCTCCTCCCAAACACGCGCACACACACACACACACACATACATACATACACACACACACACACATATATATATATATATATATATATATATATATATATATATATATATATATATATATATATACAGTATATATAAAGACACAGACAGATGTCAGACTGTTAACTCACTTTTATCAACATTTGCATGAAAGTGCAATTATTTACAGAGTAATAACAAGTATTTTAATATAACTTTTTTAAAACTAGGATGATGGTTAATATGAATAGAACAGATCCAAGAACTCTTCATCCCAGTCAAAACAGTCGAAGTTTAGCGGATCTCATGCTGTCATTAGCCAAAATATCTTGACAAACCACACAAACCACACTTAAAGGTCGTGGTTCATCAGCTGGTCCTGTCAACGTAAATCCTAAACTCAAATCCTGATCATCATATCGTCGTCTTTTGGGTTTAAGCCCTGAACTTGAAGTCTTTGAATCGGGGGGTCTCAGAAACCGATCCATTGCAGACACGTGCACACATAGGGCTCAACCTGTGCAGTGCACATGCCCTTTTTAGTCCTGGATAGAAAGTGCCCTTCCAAAATGATCAAAAGTGCCCCCGCGACGCGGCACACCCTCGGTCCCGCCCTTAAGTAGCCGCGTGACAACACCGCTCTTGAGCGTGCGCGCGACAACACAGCTGATCAGAACGAGCGCGACAATAAACTTAATTAAACTTAATAATTATATTTTTATTATATATTTTCCCCGCGCCTCCCCTGACATGCTCTGGCGCCCCCCAGGGGAGGCGCGCCTCACACTTTGAAAACCCCTGAACTAGACTAATCCTATCAGAAAAAGTTAGATTAAGCAATAAAGAAAGATAATGATCACAATGGAAAAGTACCCCATCAAACGAAGGTCGATTGAGTAAACACTGCGAAAAACATGAATATAAGTGATAAACAAACACTGCCCTCCTTCTTGGATTTCGAGGTTAATTAAGGCGCAGACTATCTTTGTCCAATGAGCAACTGATTAAAGAGTGTGACAAACAGGTAAGACTATGTAGACAAAGATACAATGGTATGAGGGACGTCATTTCTCATTAAGTCTTTTTTGTCCCCTTTACATAAAAAAGGGGTCCTGAGATAAAAGGTTTGTTGTAGCAGCACAAACGAGCCGCATCGGTTTAATGAGTCTGCAGGGGGTGGAGAGTGAAGTCACTTTTTCACATTCAGTTTATTTCAAAGAAGGCAAAATATATTTTATGTTCATTCTAATGGCACAAACCAGCACAAACTAATTTAGAAGAACTGGGGTGTATAGTGAAGTCAAGCTCCCGAAATATTTTGGCTGGATAAAAAAATAGCATTTGTCTATTATGAGCTTTATTATCTGCCTTTAATATACAGTCAGAACGCGCCGCAAATGCAACACGCAACGCAGTTTTAAATGTTTGTTTTGTATATTTTGTTTAGTTTTGCTTCATTCAGGTAAAATTTATATAAATAGCAAAATTAAACAACAGACGCTGGTTTGCGCCATTATAATAAACAATTAATTTTATTGTTTAGATATTGCCTAATCAAAACACTCCGAGAACCGTGACGTCATCCCCATACCATTATTTCCTCTAAATTGTACAAAACTCGGGGGTATTCCAGAAAGCAGGGTTAACTTACTATTTGCTAAACCCTAAACTCTCGGTTGATTTACCCGAAACCTGCTTACCGCGAGTATGTTGGTTCCAAAACAGGTGATAAAAGTTAGTTAAATCAACCTCCTGAAGATAACTGCGGGTTAATGCGCGTGCACGGCCCATACCTAAAGGCATTTTCAGTAGATCGCCGAATTCACGAGTCACCATAGAAAATCACGGTGAGAAAAAAAGGGCAACGCACTTTACAGAGGCAGAGCTGGAGGTTTTAAACACAGAGATTACACATCTGCTTCAACGAAGGAAAGAAATATAGAATAAGAAATAGATAAGAAAAGAAAAAAAATAATAAGAAAGTTTGTTAGTTCATTAAATTACAAATGCCACCCTCCATTTTATTCATTGTAATGAACAATTAAACTTCTCTTTAACATCCTTTTGAGTATGTTGTGTAACCATTCATGCATTTATTTTTCTTGCCATTAATTTCTTAAGGCCACAATGTGTATTGACTAATAAGGCTTATAGAAATTTTAATCTTTCTGGAGCTAGAACTCTGTCCAAAGTCATTAAACACAGAAACATTCTCCTAAAAGGTAATATTTAATTACTGGAGCTCTGTATTTAACACTCTAGAATATTCTTTCTGTCATGCAGCTAATAGAAAGAGGCCTGTCTAACTGCTGTGGTCCACTAGTTAGAGTGGTTGAGTTTTTGACTTAAACCACACAATCCGTCACTGTTGTAAGTGATTGTTGTCAGGTAGCTTTAGGTTCTTTTTATGCTTTTTATTTTGCATGCAGACGAAGTTCCTTCTGCTTCAACTAACAAGCAATGTAAGCAGGGGCGCCTCCAAGGGGTGGCCAGGGGTGGCCACGGCCCCCCCTCGGTAAACTCTGGCCACCCCTGTGGCCACCCCAATATAATTTTGCGGTTGATATTATTGATTTAAATGAACTTATAAATTCCCAATATTTAGATAAATAAATATATAAAATGCAGTCACTAAATTATTGTTGGTGTTACTGACGTAGCTCTCCCCCTCTGGTTCAATGCTGGTGAAAGCAAACTGACGCATGCGCGCGGAAAACCATTCCCGCGCGCCTCACGCACTCCTGTGTGAATCCCGGTTGGTTGTTTGCATGCACGCCGACATAATAGGCACCGCTCATGCGCCGTGAAACCGGAGTAACAGCCTTTTGTGCAGAGGTGTCGGCACGCAACGAGTTTTGAAAGTCGTTTAAAGTTTATATAATATGATGATGATGATGTTACTTTTACTAAGCATGCCTTTAAAGCAGAAAGGAGGGATAATGAGTCAGGGAGGTAAGACTTCATAACATGATTTCTCAGCCATGATCCGGTCTAAGATCACAGATAATTAGGCTGACTTGAGAAACAAGCCAGACTACTGAAATCCTTTCTAAACTTATTATTATTTTTTTTAATCTTCTGAGACTAAATTTGCAAGACTATCTCCTCCTAGAGCTTTCGAGCTATGACCACCAAACTCGCACCAGACCTCCAAACTATTCTGACTCGTGTTGCTATATCTTTTCCGACTGATCCGACTTTCGGTTATCCGAAAAACGTCCCGGGACCGTCGGAAAAATCCCATAGACTTAACATTGGACCAAACTTTGTTAGCTCATAACTCTGCGTCAGACTGTCACACAGACTTCTAACTGGGCTCATTTAACTCAGAATACCTAACTGCCAATAACTGATGAGCTTTTAACTTTTTGGCCACGCCCTAGCAACCACTTTTGGACCCTAGAAACTGTCCCATAGACTTCCATTCAAAAGACTCTCAGTGACTTAACATAGGATCAAACTTTGTGAGCTCATAACTCTGCATCAGGCTGTCATACAGACTACTGACTGAGCTCATTAAACTCAGACTACCAAACTACCAATAACTGATGAGCTTTTAACGTTCTAGCCACACCCCTAACTACCACATACTGCACCCTAGCAACAACAGTCCCATAGACTTCCATTGCAAAAGACTGTCATTGCTTTAACATTAGATCTAACTTTGTGACCTCAAAACTATCTATCTATCCTTTTTCAAACTGCTTTAATCTATCTATCTATCTATCTATCTATCTATCTATCTATCTATCTATCTATCTATCTATCTATCTATCTATCTATCTATCTATCTATCTATCTTCAAACTGTTTTAATCTATCTATCTATCTATCTATCTATCTATCTATCTATCTATCTATCTATCTATCTATCTATCTATCTATCTATCTATCTATCTATCTATCTATCTATTTTCAAACTGTTTTAATATATCTATCTATCTGTCTGTCTGTCTGTCTGTCTGTCTGTCTGTCTGTCTGTCTGTCTGTCTGTCTGTCTGTCTGTCTATCTATCTATCTATCTTCAAACTGTTTTAATCTATCTATCTATCTATCTATCTATCTATCTATCTATCTATCTATCTATCTATCTATCTATCTATCTATCTATCTATCTATCTATCTATCTATCTATCTATCTATCTTTACTTTTTCAAACTGTTTAATCTATCTATCTATGTATCTATCTGTCTGTCTATCATCTTTTCATACTTTTTAAAACTGTTTAAACTAAATAAACTATTTCCAACAGACTTTCTCAAGCCAGCCTAAAGTTTGTCTCGACGAACTTTAATAATCTAGTTCTATAATACTTTTTTTGTATTCTTTAGAATTGTCATAATTAATTTTCATGCAAAAGGTTTCTTAAGTGATGTTGGCATATCACTCCAGTTGTTGTTTTCCAGTAATATTTAGGACTGATTTCTGTTTTTTATTTAGAATAATAATTGTATATTAATATTAATTGTATTTATTTAGAATAAATATAAATAAATTGTTATATTTATTGAATAACAAATTTAACAATTCAAGAGAGGTGGGGGTGTATAGGGTGGTTCGCCCAGGGTGTCATTTAAACTAGAACCACCACTACCCTCCCCGATCGTCCTTGACAGCACGCACACACCTTCAATAGACAGCAATAGCTATTTAATATTTACCTTAAGCTACAGTATATCAATAGAAGAAGCTGCATTAATAAAATGGTTCAAAAAGCAATATGGATAAATAATATTATTAGGTATAGTAAGTGTGTATAGTAATGCCTTTTGTTCAGTTTGTTCATTTGTTTGGGTAATTAATAAACTCATTATTCTTTCATTCATTTTCTTTTCAGCTTAGTCCCTTTATTAATCCAGGGTCACCACAGCAGAATGAACCGCCAACTTATCTAGCACATTTTTACACAGCGGATGCCCTTCCAGCTGCAACCCATCACTGGGAATAATAAACTCATTAATCTTCATTAATTTTAGACATGGCATATCTCGTATGATGTACAATAAAGGCACGTAAAAAAAGAAGTTATTTATACAGTATATGAAAAGTGTTTTTAAACTAAACATAGATTTTTATTTGGTTTGCACATGTACACTGAATTATTTCAAATAATAAATTGCAATATTTCAAGTAGAATTAATTAAATGAATAAAAACTACATTATTTCATTTACCAGAAACAAAAATATAACATTACACTGAATTTATTATTTTTTTATGTGTGCCACCCCAAGATTTGGTGCGGCCTCTTCTGGCCACCCCTAAGAAAATTTTCTGGGGGCGCCACTGAGTGTAAGAATTTGTCTGCGCTTTTCCATATTTGAATATTACCCTTGGATCACAAAATCTTTTATATACATATATATATATATATATATATATATATATATATATATATATATATATATATATATATATATAATTTAAATTCTAAAGTAGCTGTATAAGGTCCATCTTCAAATATAAATAGTCACATGAGCATCACCTTAAGGTGAGAAATGTATATGAAAAGTATGTTACACGTTGAAAGGTGCGTGTATAAAGCAGTGTAAAAAAAATCATTCATTTTATTTCAGGAAATTAAGAAATTAACAGACCAAAATATTTGACTAAACAGTTTTTTGACAAATTATATTTCTAAGCACTCTTCCATCTCTTTTGTCTGCTTGGGTCACTAAGATTTCCTGTGGGTCAGGCTGCAGGTAGGGTGTCATTGTATAAGGCAGAAAAGGGTATCTTTTGTCCTCCAGCAAGTAACAATGTAGTGACTAGTAATGATTCTATTGTATAATACAAATATAATAAAAATAAACATTGTGTAAAGCAACATTTGCTTTATGTTTTTTTTTTTTTTTTACTATATTTGTGTTATACACTTGAATCATTACATCCTGAAAATCAGCCATTTAGCCTCAACATATAGTGATGAGGTGGGGTCATCACATATGAGCTGGTAGGTGGAAGCAGTAATGAGTTTAATAGTTGAAACACCAAAAGATTGAGGACAGAAAATTAAGTTGTACCTGCACATTTATACTGTGGACAGATTTCATATTATCAGTGTCCTTTAGTGACTGATGGAGCTTTAAAATTGGCTGCAAATGCACACAAGCATTTGGAAACCCTGAAAAAAATATTATATTAAAAAATGTAGGTGTATGTGCATGAATGTATACATATAAACGACGTCTTACATCTTAAATTATAGGTAGATTTTCCTACTAGATTCAAACTCGCTCCGCTGTGAGCTCCGTTGTTCATTAACGACGCACTGTCCACTACACTATTGCCGTGCTCTGAATCAACTGTGTAATGATACGCAGTGATTTATGACCAAGTAACTGTACAAAAGTGTAAAAAACAGTTCAGTGCCATGCAGGCCCGGCGCCAAGATGTCAGAACTGAGGGGGTATTTTAAATCCATAGGGGGGCACTAGACCTGGTGACTGATTTTGGTCTCCCTTGTTTCTTTCATTTAGGCTATTAATTCACATGTATTATTACTTTACTTTGTTACTGACCTAAGGCAGTAATATACATTTTAATAGTAATAATAATATGCACAGTTTTGCTTTTACTGATTTTATTAATGACGTTAATGCAGCGAGACCGCTTATTAATGCAGACGGATCATGGCTTTAGTGCCAAATGAGTGCTTTAAACCATGTTATTCTCCTTATTTATTTCCGTTTTATTTAAAATAACAGGCATATGAATGTTTAAAGTTTTAGGTAAAGACGTCAAATTATGCCCACACATGCAAGCTGACCCACGATCAGACTATTCGTAACCGGTAAATACATTTTGTGAAATCAGCATTCATCCCGCTTCACGTAGCCTATTATCCAACCAACATCAGAGTTAGGGAAAAGCTAAATGTTACAATCTACTGTCATTTAAAACAATTACTTAGTTGCATTTTTAGGCATTAGTGTAGCCAGAAAAATACCTAAAAAAGATAGCAAAATTCACAGTCATTACCGTGAAAATTAGTTTGGCACGGATAACACGCAACTCAGGCTATATAACTTTTTTCATCATTTTAAATGTCAAAATAAAGATTTATCTTAGGCTATCATAACTGTGTTGGTGTCTGGTGTCATTTGTTGTAAACCATCATAAACCATTAGGCTATAGGCCTACCCGTCATTTTATTTATTTATTAAGCCTATTTTAATAACTTGTTTTCAGGTTATTTTCATTTTAGGGCCATGAGCTACAAGTCAAAACAAATTTGATATGCTGACTGTATTTTAGCTCTTAAAATAGGTTTACAATTTATTTATGTTGTTTAATTTTGCATGAGCAAATAGCAGTATAGCCTAAATTACATATTTTTAAAAGATGATCATTGAGCCTACCTGCAGCATGTAAAAGGTTTCTCGGTTGATCCGCGGTAAATCCACTAAGCACTATATTTTATTTATAACACTGCAAACTTGACTTCGCAGGCCGATCATCTTTAAACGCAAAAGGCATTTGTTATGTGTTATACCTTGACTGCTGCTGCATAATGGGATGTTTCTCTACACAACTGTAAAAGTTCGCTTTTTAGCAATGTCAAAATGAAAGCAAACATTCAAAGGGTTCTGCGTTTTGTCAATTTTAGCTTAATTGTAAAAATAATAATAATAATAATTAATTAATTTAAATATTATTTATAGTGTAGCCTACTGTGGGACTGTGCAGTGAGCTATTTATTTTTATTAAAACATTTTTATTAGGCTACGTCTTCCCGAATAACTAATAAATGACTGGCATTTGCGTCTCTGCTAAAATTAATTTAACAGCAAATTTCTTCAGCGTTTCTTCCTTTTAGAGCTCAAGAGAGTTGTGTTTAAATAATTAGTTAACCAAAACATGTAATGAATTAAGCTGCTCATCTCATGTCAAACACTTTTCTCCCTTGTGAGTTGAGTGCGCCTCCATCGCCGTGTGCGTGTTTTATTTACGGGCGCACCAGACCTGATGCGGGGACCGGATCTCTGGACTATAGGATAGCTTTATCCCCACAATTTTTCATAATTCAATTGCTATGTCATATATTTTAAAATATTTAAATTTGTGTTCTAAAGGTTGGAATGACGGGAGTGTTTGTAATTAATGACAGAAAGAATTTTCAGTTTTGAGTGAACAAGCCTTTATAAAAACTGGGGGGGCACAAATTCTTTCTGAGGGGGCAATGCCCCCCTTTGCCCCCCCGTAGCGCCGGGCCTGGTCCCATGGTAAACCCAGACCCGCGGTTTGTCACATTTGATTTCAAAAAGGTTTGTTAAATACATTAACATTATAAATTTGGTTATGAAAAAAAACAATGCACTTATAACCCTCACAATGAAAAAACGTGTATCTGTGCATCCACAACCATAAATATTCTCATCAAAAGAGCACGCAATGCTCAGTAAACTCTCTGAAACAGACAAACTCTGGAACATAGCAACTTACTCTCTGAACATAACCTGCTCCGGAGCAGGTTATCTTCAGAGAGTAAGTTGCTATGGCTACTTAACATACCCAGAAGTTACCTCGGATTTTGGAACCAAAGCTGAGGTTATCTACCTACTTACTCTCAAACTTACCCAGGTATGTCACATAACCTGCTTTCTGGAACAGCCCCCTGGTGTCATATTCGCTTGTGCTGGTTTGTGCCGTTTAAATAAACACTTACTCTGTTTTCGTTGTTTAGATATAACCCAAATATTTGGTTAGATTTGTTCTTGTTTGTATTGTTGAAATAAACATCAGATATATTCCTGCATAAATGTATTATTTTCGTTTGCTCACAATTTGTACTCATTTGTGCTGCAAAAAATATATTGGTGGGCCTAAAATAATATTAGCTCATTTAGAAGTCTCTCGACCTCAGTTGCTCCATATTTACCAAAATAGTCTAGTTTGTGTGTTTCATTTGTGCTGGATTGTTTCAGTGAAAGTTTTGTTGGTGCTGCTTGCCTGCTTCTATTATTAAAATATTGAATATGGAATTAAAAATAATGAAATCACCAGTCACCCCAAATGTATGATATTCTAAAATATTTTAATTAGTTTGTGCTGATATATTTTTCATTTGTGATGCTTTTTTTAGATAGCCTAAGCCAATATGTTATTCTGAGATCTTTTTTTATCAGAACCCCCCCCCCCTCAAAAAAAATAAAAAACATGAAGCCCGACCATCAGGGGTCCGTTCTTCGTACCTCGCTTAAATGATCTAAGATGATTTGGCAGATGCTGGATCTTTTAATCTTGATTACTGACTTCTCTCTAAATTGGTTCTTCAAACAAGTTCGCGAATCAGATTAGAATGTCTGGATGAACTGATCTAAGATCGCTGCGTGTGTTGTGAAGGACAGATCTGTTGATCCTCGAAATCATGATCAGCAATGATATGATTGGCTGAGGGCACAGCCGCGTAATGACATCATCTGATTAATATTCAATTATCCATGTGACCAAAATTACATCAAATTAGCAGTAAACGGTTTGTTAAATATGACACGCAATAACCTTCCACATTTGTTGTCAACTGCAGGCTTTACACTTGTGTCAAGAGTATTCATCATGTATTTCAATGCATAGCAATGTATTTAGTTCTACATTTAGAAAAGATTTTTTTAATTATAGTAGCCGGTTTATTAATCACTTTATGGAATAACTGGATGTTTACTAAAGCATTTTGATTTTGTGAAAGGCGTCTGCAACTTTTGTGAAGCACCAAATAACTGGCATATTAATTGCCAAAACATGTTTACGACTGCATTAATGTATTATTTATTGTTTTAAAAGTCACATATTCTGCATTTCTATTATCATACACAATTTGTACTAAAGCAATCTAAAAAGTTCATATCAATAAGTTTTCTCTTTGCACCACCAGGTGGCAGTCTTTGTACTTTTATTTCGAGGGTGCAGATTGCATAAGTTTTATTAATATGTATAACGTAATTTATTTTATTAATGACTATAACTTTATATATATAGTTAAAAAAATATGTACCATTTTCAAAAATAATATTCTGGCGAGGGTGGTCTACTTTCGTTAAGTCGTTAAGCTAATAGGCTATTGAAATTCTAAACTTTTAGTGATAGTCTATAAACAACATCTAAGTGACTGCCATGGGCATATCTAACAACAATATTACACAACAGAGGCATTTCACACCTGGGGTCCGTTCTTCGTACGTGGATTACTCAGTTAGCTGGATTTGGATATTGACGATTTGACACGATCCAGGATCGTTTCGTTCTTCAAAGCTGATCCGAGAGTTGTTGTCATAGCAACAGTTCTGCTAGGTCAAACCTGATCGGGAGCAGGTTCAATTCATATAAACAGGATTAGATCGGCTCAGTTCAAGCAAAGATAATACAGAAAGTATGTTCCCAATTCTGATATTTTCTTACAGTAGTAGTTATATACACTTGGTAAAATGGTACATATTTTTTAACTAAATATATAAAGTTATAGTTATTAATAAAATAAATAAAGTTATACATATTAATAAAACTTATGCAATCTAAACCCTCGAAATGAAAGTACAAAGACTGCCACCTGGTGGTGCAAAGAGAAAACTTATTGATATGAACTTTTTTGATTGCTTTAGTACAAATTGTGTATAATAGAAATGCACAATATGTCACTTTTGTAAAGCAATAATACATTTCAGCAGTCATAAACATGTTTTGATAGTTAATATGCCAGTGATTTGATGCTTCACAAAAGTTGCAGACGCCTTTACCAATATGAAAACGCTTTTGTAAACATCCAGTTATTCTTTACACCGATTTAAAAAATGGCTACTATAATAAAGAAAATATTTTCTAAATGTACAACTAAATACACTGATTTGCATTGAAATACATGATGAATACTCTTGACACATGAAAGTGTAAAGCCTGCAGCTCACAACAAATGTGGAAGGTTATCGCGTGTCATATTTAACAAGCCGTTTACTGCTAATTTGATGTAATTTTGCTCACATGGATAATTGAATATTAATCAGATGATGTCATTACGCTGCTGTGCCGTCAGCCAATCGCTGCATTGCTGATCATGATTTCGAGGATCGATAGATCTGTCCTTCACAACACACGCAGCGATCTCAGATCAGTTCATCCAGACATTTTAATCTGATTCGTGAACTCGTTTGAAGAACCAAATTAGCGAGAGATTAGTTATCAAGTTTAAAAGATCCGGGATCTGCCAAATAATCTTAGATCATTTAAGCGAGGTACGAAGAACGGACCCCTGGGGTCCATTCTTCGTACGTGGATTACTCAGTTAGCTGGATTTGGATATTGACGATTTGACATGATCCAGGATCGTTTCGTTCTTCAAAGCTGATCCGAGAGTTGTTGTCATGGCAACAGTTCTGCTAGGTCAAACCTGATCGGGAGCAGGTTCAATTCATATAAACAGGATTAGATCGGCTCAGTTCAAGCAAAGATAATACAGTAAGTATGTTCCGAATTCTGATATTTTCTTACAGTAGTAGTTATATACACTTGGGAAAATGGTATATATTTTTTAACTATATATATAAAGTTAAAGTCATTAATAAAATAAATAAAGTTATACATATTAATAAAACGTATGCAATCTGCACCCTCGAAATGAACAAAGACTGCCATCTGGTGGTGCAAAGAGAAAACTTATTGGTATGAACTTTTTTGATCGCTTTAGAACAAATTGTGTATAATAGAAATGCACAATATGTGACTTTTTTTTTTAAAGCAATAATACATTTATGCAGTCATAAACATGTTTTGATAGTTAATATGCCAGTGATTGATGCTTCACAAAAGTTGCAGACACCTTTACCAATATGAAAATGCTTTTGTAAACAACCAGTTATTCTTTACACCGATTAAAAAACGGCTACAATAATAAAGAAAATCTTTTCTAAATGTAGAACTAAATACATTGATTTGCATTGAAATGCATGATGAATACTCTTGTCTTGACAAATGAAAGAGTAAAGCCTGCAGCTCACAACAAATGTGGAAAGTTCTTGCGTGTCATATTAAACAAACCGTTCTAATTTGATGTAATTTTGCTCACATGGATAATTGAATATTAATCAGATGATGTCATTACGCTGCTGTGCCGTCAGCCAATCATTGCATTGCTGATCATGATTTCGAGGATCGATAGATCTGTCCTTCACAACACACGCAGCGATCTCAGATCAGTTTTTCCAGACATTCTAATCTAATTCACGAACTTGTTTGAAGAACCAAATTAGCGAGAGATCAGTTATCAAGATTAAAAGATCCAGGATCTGCCAAATAATCTTAGATCATTTAAGCGAGGTACGAAGAACGGACCCCTGTAGTAGCCTCTCTGTGTAATTAGAGCGAAAATAATACAATCAAATAGTTTTTTATTCTTGAAGAAAAGTATAAGTTTTATTTATAATGACATAAATTTGCCCGTCATGTAAGCTTGTAGTTTTTTTTTTTTTAACTCCAGGAAAATTATCTGTCGAATAAGCATACAGTATAAATAATAATAATAATAATAATATAACTAAAGATAACTAAAATATGACAAAATATTACGTTTGTCTTTAAATAAACTAAGTTTTGGTTTTATATATATAAAATATATATATAAATATATATATATATATATATATATATATATATATATATATATATATATATATATGTATGTATGTATGTGTATGTGTATATATATATATATATATATATATATATATATATATATATATATATATATATATATATACACTTTTTTTTCTCTAGCGTTAAGCCTCACAGACATGCTGGATATGAGACTAAAACGAAGTAGGCTATTTATCGATGGATGTGACCGTTAAACTAGCATGCATGACCATGAAATTGAAAGTTAAGCAGGATTGAAGCAAATTATCTTTAGATTAGCCAAGCCCTGTCACTTTAGAAATTAAATCTGTCAAAAAGATGGTTGGGCTTCATGTTTATTTTTTTTCTGATAAAAAAAAAGATCTCATATAGGCATATTGGCTTAGGCTATTTTAATATCTAAATAATAAAGCATCACAAATGAAAATTATATCAGCACAAACTAAAATATTTTAGAATATCATACATTTTGTGCGATTTAGGGCGCAGATTGATGTTGGCAGATTGATTGGCTCCCGAAGTGTTTTGATTAGGCAATATCTAAACAATAAACATAGATACAGTGTTTATTTTAACGGCCCAAACCAGCATAAACTGAGCACTAACGAATGACCCAAGTTTGGTGTGATTTAGACAACCTGGGGTGGAGAGTGACGTCACGGCTCCCGAAATATTTTAATTATATCTAAAAGAGGAAAACAGATACCGTGTTCGTTTTAACAGCACAAACCAACACAAACCGAGCACTAACGAATGATACGAGTTTGGTGTGATTTAGACAACCTGGGGTGGGGAGTGACGTCACGGATCCCGAAATATTTTAATTATATCTAAAAGAGGAAAACAGATACCGTGTTCGTTTTAATGGCACAAACCGGCACAAATCAAGCACTAACGACCTGTGCGGATTTGAAGTCATTTGAGCAACATGGGGTGGAAAGTGACGTCACACGGTCAAAAAAAGCTTAATATCTCAGACCCCAAAACAGCACAAACGTTTGTTTTTGTGGCACAAATCAGCACAATTGTAGCACAAACAAATGGCATAGTTATGGGGATGTTACAGCCTTCTGAGAGAGTTGATGAGGGTTCCTCCTGCTTTGATCCAGCGATTTGAGCGAACAAGAGCGGTCTCCTGGTCCAGAGTGGGTACACGCGGCAACAGACGGTCGAGCTGGGATTCTTCCTTGCCTGGCGTACTTTGGGTCCGTTCCTTCAGAGTGGTGCGTATAAGTTGCAAATTTCCTAAAAGAGCAACACAGTCATGCTACATGTCCTTTTCAGGATGGCGCTCCGACTGTGCATTTCTCGATGCGGTGGTTTCCTGTCCCCGGATAATGGGCACGAGCACGGGCAGAGGAAGTGATAACCATAAGTCTAACCATATGGTAGCCGTTACGCTTGTAAGGATCCAAAAAATCAGACCCTGAGAACTGTTATGAAATTTCATTAGACAAAAGAAGTGATGAAGAAACCAACTGTTCCACTGTTCTATTCAAATCACTGTTGACAATGAAAACACAGGCTGGAGAAACAGAGCTACACTACAGCAGGGAAGAATGCAGGAATGCATCCTTTACTTTCACTCCAAGCCCCTCTTCTTGACCTTTAAGCGACTTGCTGATCAGAGCACATTTCACATAAAATGTTCAAGGTTTAAACATGGTGTATCTTGCAGCACTATATTCATGTTTGGTATGATTTTAAATGTCTCTGTGTGATTGGTAAAGTGGTCTTAATTTTACAGTAATATTTTACTGGTATATGTTGATTTGGTTTTTGACTTCTATAAGATTTTGATAAGATGCTCTCCCTCCTTAGAGATGGTTAAATCCTCAAATTCACCAGGCCAGGGTTTCTGTGACACTTCTATTGTCTTGAATTTATGGCTGTTTGTTTTGACTTGAGTATATAAGGTAAGATATGCTTTAGGATGGGGGGAGATCTTGTAAAAAGACAGCCCATTGCAGCATCTCTGAGACTTATGCTGCAATGTATTTCTCTGGTCAGGTATGCATCTCTTAACTGTTTGATTTATCTTTGATTAATGGATGTTGTATTGTTACAGTCTCAATTCTGAATTGGCTTCCTGATGATTTTTTATTTAATTGGCAGAATACAATTTTACCTGACAAATAAAATGTTAAGTTTTGATTAATTCTGGAGTTTTGCGAATTCATTATATCCAGTAGATTATGAGTCTCATTACCTTTAAAGTATGGCATAATTGAATTGATTAATAGGCACATTTGATTATTGTTAGCCATAGCGTGCCGATAACATGTAGACTTTTTAGTCATTCAACCACTGGAAATAACAAGTTGTATGGGCTTGGCTAAGGATCTATTTTTTAATGACTAGGTAAGCGCTAATGCGACCAGCTTATTCAAATATAGTTAATCCTGCATCCTCTGACTATTTTCAGAGTGCCGACATATTGTCCGTGAGAAGAAGCGCAAACCCAGGGCGTGGAACTCTGAGCGACGTAGGTCCCTAATGAACACACAATTTAGAATATCGGACCTCAGAAAATATCAAAACTCTAAATTAGATCATAAATGATGAATGTTATCCATTCTTACAATTAGAAATATAATCGAAATTTTAGGATCATTTAAATTGGAGTCAGATTGAATTCGGAGCTAAAAAACTAATACAAATAAATTCTAATAAATAATAAAATTCTTTTCATAAGCACTAGAAAAGGCTTACATGCAATAAACCTTCGACCATGCTGTTAGTTTCGTCACTGGGCTAATAGATGGACTCCTACACGCTTAATGACACCTGGGACCAGACGTCCACCACGGCATCGTAGGGTGGGCTTTCATTGTCCGATGATGATCCAGACCCGCTCGCCCCCTCCGAGCAGGTGAGCGCTGTCAAAACGGATCCTGAAACGGACATGTTAGCCATGCTTTCCCGGGCTGCTTCAGTCGTGGGGTTGGAGATGGTTAATCCCCCAGCTCCGTGACCGGACCAACTAGATGGGTGCTACGTGGAGGACCAGAAGGCTAAGCCTTTGAAGCCTCTCGTCCCCTTCTTCCCAGAGGTGCACAGTAGGCTCATGCAGTCTTGGAGGGCACCTTTCTCTGCCCATGCTGCGTGTTCCTCCGCCCTCACCACTCTTGACGGTGGAGCGGGCAAGAGGTCGAGCTCGCAATTACTGTCAATTTTTGTCCGCGTGGCGCCTCTGCTTGGCGGAGTCCGCCTCATCTCCCGTCCAAAGCCTGTAGGTAATCTGCCTCCCTCGGAGCCAGAGCTTACAAGGCTGCAGGCCAGGCTGCTTTCGCCTTGCATGCGATGGCAACCTACCAGCGATACCAAACGCAGGCGCTGGCCGAGCTGCACGAGGGCGGGTCCAACCCAGACTTGTTATATGAGCTTTGCACAGCAAACAACTTTGCTCTTTGGACCACTAAGTCCGCTGCATGTGCGTTGGGGAGGACGATGTCAGCATTAGTGGTCCAGGAGTGCCACCTCTGGCTAAACCTGGCTGATATGCGCAAAGTCGACAAAGTTCGCTTTCTTGACTCCCCCATATCCCAAGCTGGCCTGTTCGGCAACACCGTCAGTGAATTCACCCAGGAGTTCAAGGCGGTGAGAGAGCAGTCGCATGCGATGGGTATTGTCATCTATCGGTGGGACCGTAAGCTCTCTCCTCCCACTAAACCATCCACATCAGCTGCTCCTCGCTGAGAGCCCCCGCCTACGAGTGCAGCCCTGCCTTCGCCTGCACCTCCGTCGAAGCAGGCGTGTCGAGTACCTGGGAAGCAGGCAGTCCCCCTGCCCAGGGCGCCGGTAAGTCCGGTAAACGGAACGCAAATCGTCCCTGACACAGGCCATTCAGAGAAGAGGGATTTTGCTCTTTCCCTGCTGGAGGGGCGGGCCCCATTTCCAACGGCACTTTTCAGTGCCACAAAAACATCAATGAAAGAGCACTTTTCCCACTTCCCCGGATGTGACAGCACGAACCCTGCCAGTCCGGGACGCTATTGAAGGATTCGGATTTCTGCTTTCCAATCCCTCTCATCATGGATCAACGTTTATCCTTTTCATCATCCTGTTTCTCAGTATTTAACTGTGAATTGATTTTAATTAATGAATAAGTTAACACATTGCTTAATTTAAGAATGTTCAGTGCATTTGCCTGTCTCTTTATAACTATTTTCAGGAGCCAGTAAACTAGGTCAGAGTGACCTTGAGTGGAACTGAGGGCTGAGGACTGGAAACAACTGTTTCTATTGTTATTTCTATGAGTTAATACTATCTAAAATGTCTAAAAGTGATTTTACTGTTTTAACAGTTAATTCTTTTAAAGTGATTCTACTTTTTATTTAAAATAGACTTTGTGTAGTAAGGATATTTTAACTGCCTGAATGTAGATGATACCGGTTTTTAACCAGTTTTGATAAAGACGGCTGAAAATACACTCGGACACACTTGGATAAGAAACAGATTATACTTTAAGTGTGTGTGTTTTATTTGATTTTTGATCCGTTTCACTGGTCTGGAGTCAGCTCTAATCAGTCTAAGGGATGTCTGACGTTTATGTTTAGATATTGTTCAGAATTGTACGCACAAACACCATGTGGAAATTTTCCTAGTCTATCTGTGTTTTAACCAATCAGGCTAGAACACCTATATGTATGACGCAGGTAATGACGTTATGTGAGAGTATAATTGTTATTGATTGGTGATTGTAAGCAGAGCGGCCTAGGAACTTATTGCGAGTGTTGAAGCTGGATTCTGTTGATGTAACTGCAAACTATCTTCAGTAAACTTGATTTATTTATTTAAATCTCTGACTCCGGCTCTTCTTCATCTACCAGACTGGTCATTCTTTGGGTCAAACTGTAAACTATCCCTACACTATGCTTCCCAGCTCTGTTTCTGTTTCAACTGTTTCTTTTCTAAAGCTGTTTCAGGGTAACACATAAAAAACGACCACTAGGTGTCATGTCTATGTGTGTGTGTGTCTATGTAATCAGTCTTTGAGCAACTTCTAGCTGTGTGTGTGAGTAATCAAAGGTGAACCGAAACAGGTGTGTGTGTGTGTGTGTGTGTGTGTGTGTGTGTGTGTGTGTGTGTGTGTGTGTGTGTGTGTGTGTGTGTGTGTGTGTGAGTGAGCGCGCGCATGCGTGTGTGGATTACAAGATTTGTAGTTTTGTAGTTTTTGTAGTTTGTAGTTTTAATGTTCTCCAGCAATCTATACAGGTTAGATCGCTGGTGATAGTGACACTAAGTAAAAAGCTAGTTGGAGTTTTTTTTTATCCCCAATACTTAGGTCCAAATGCACAAAATGAAAATACAAACTATATTGGTTGTAATATATTTAGTTAAAAGAGCCTATCAGGCAGAGGTCCAGCAGTCTTCGACTAAATTGATTTGTATGTACTGTAGTTACAGTATATTTAATCCCAAATAGATGAAGACTGTTTTTAATTTGTTGGTTATTTATTCTTGGTGTTGAAGTATTACTTTTGTTTAATCAAAAACCTTTACCACTTTTCTATCATTCTAAAGAGGGAAATTGAATTTTGTTGGTTTTACTATTGATTTGTACTGCTTTATTTGCAACAAACAAGTAAGCTTCTGTCCCATGATTGAAGTTGACCTCATTCTTATTCTTAAAAACTTGTTTTGCCACAATTTATTTATTTATTTTTTTTAACTGAGACTGTTCCACACATCTTTATGTTAACTACACTCAAGGCTTTATTTAGACCATTTCCTTATTATTTGATTCAGATTTTTGTATTTTGTAAAATCCCCGAGAGATAAAACCCCATAAGGATCTCTAGAGTCATGATAAAAATGTAACACTCAAGACAACATTTTATTAGACCTCATAGTTGAATTTTTCCAGATGTTTTACAATCAGAATTCAAATAACAAAACACTGACTTGTATATCAAGGGTTTATTCAAAGATTAATACTTTAAAAAGAAACAAATTCTTCATTTTGAGATGAAAACCCAGTAAAAAGCAACACATGGTTCCAGCCTTCATGTCATCCCAAATAAACTGAGTGGATCTGGCTTAGCATTCACCCTTTTTGGAGATTAATATGATGTTGAGCTTTTCCTCACTGCAACAAGATGGTCAGTTTAAAGAGAACATTAAAACTAGTAGATAAACCAAACATTATAAACTTGAATTACAGGTCTACTTACAGAATTTTTGCACACAGCACGCACTCATTTCCATATGTATTTCCATCTGTACCACACACAGGCCAATATTCCTTGGTGCAGGCGGGCAGGTGGTATTGACTGCAGTTTGGCTGTAAATAAATGCACATACAAATAGCTGGTAAAAGATGGATTAAAAAAGATAGAGAGCATATATTGCTCAACTTACCACTGTAGGACAATCATCAGCTGCTGTTGCCATGGCTGTTTATAACAATGTAGAATCAAAAAACAATTATTAAAGTGTTTTTTACACAACTATTGTAGCTTAAATTTTCAAGTATTGACTAAACATAAAAACCACGTTATTTTTACAAAACATGCTGAAAACATCCAAATTTGATGTTTCTTTATTGTCAAAATTAGTTTTCAAATTCACCTGACAAACAAAGCAGAAGAACAATCTGCGCCAGCATAGTTGTTTGTTTACAGCGACGAGTTGACAAAGTAATTAATCACTTTCAGCGGTGGTGAGTTCCTTTTATTAAACTTTATTTCCCACCCACAGACCAGAGTTGTGTAATATTCAGTTCTTGTGAAAAACTTCAAATGGGTGGAATTTTTGTGAATGTTCACAAATTTAAGAATATATATTATATATATTGGAAAAAAAATAGTTTTTTAGACATTTTGGCTCATCAAAATAGAACATTTATGTTAAATCACTCTTTGCTGATGGAAGATAATATTACATATAGCCTCTAATATGCCTATACAAATCTTTATTAATTAAACAATTTAAAAGGGGTATGAACTACCATATATTTGACAGCCTTTAAATTACAGCTTATCATATACATTACAGCCTTTATTTTTTTTTCTTGGTCTTGGTTTTTTCAGGTCTTGCCCACTAAGATGATTAAAAAACTGACATGAAAATATCACCAAAGAGCACAAAAAAATCTTTATTTGAACCCAAAATTAGCTATGAATGACTCTTTTTAAGATACTGCAGAATAAACAGTGTGTTGATACACTGGCTAATTGGGAAAGCACTGTTCCAGAAACAATATAAATGTCAATTAAATAACAAATAATGGATTGATATGTGGTGTAAATAAAATATGAAAAAAATTTAATTATAAATTTCACAAATTGCTTATAATTTAAAATTTACACACAAAAAAGTACACACAAATATAATTTAATATAACATAACATAATATATAAACAAAATTTAATTGCTCAAACAGCCATGACATTACCACAGTAGATAAAATGCTTTATAAACAGTGGGCAGTATTGTCAACAAAACTGCCAACAGCTCCAAGCAATTATAATGCCAATGCAACCAGGTTCCTACCACGGTTCCTACCACATACCCAGAGTTGCACACGGTCCCCCAGCACAACTGCAAGCATTTGTCAGAACGATGACATGCCTGGACACTTGTTTTAGAGGCACACAGGCCTATAGAAATGCAGGGTCCATCCAAAGGGGTGAGGACATGGTGACACAGCGAAATGGAGTCTTTCGGTGCATGCCCGCATGTCATGTGCGTCTGGGAACCTGATCGTGAAGCCAATGCTGAAGCGCTCTCATATGGTGCAACCCGAGCAGCGAGACAGCGGCTGTGAATGCCATATGTCCCAGGATCCTCTAAAATAATATCAGTGGGACCACAATTTTTCTGTCAAACTCTCTCAGACAGGTCAGCATCGGCGTGCTCTTGGGGGAGAAAAAAGATGCTCTACACGGGGGCGAGCTTGCTCTTTTCTAGGTTGACCTGAAGTACTAGTAGGTCAAGGTGACTAGACACCCTGTCTCTGTGCATAATCAATTGATCTGTCGAGTGAGCTTAAATCAGCCAGTCGTCAAGATAATTGAGTATGCGGATGCCTGCGAGCCAAAAGGGCAAAAACCCATGACGACAGAGAGAGCCCAAAGGGGAGGACTTTGTACTGCCAGACTCAACCTTGGAATGCAAACCGCAGAAACTGACGGTGGCGTAGAAGTATGAAGACATGAAAGTACTCGTCCTTCAGGTCTATTGCTGCAAACCAATCCCGAGGATGAACACACTGGAGGATACACTTCTGCATAAGCATTCTGAACGGCAGCCCGTAAAGACAGCAGTTCAAAACTTGCAGATCTAGGATTGGCCATTGCCCACCACTGTTTTTGGGTATGATGCAGTAAGGGCTGTAACACCCGCTTCTCAGCTCGGCTGGAGGGACCGGCTTAAATGCATCCTTCGCCAGGAGGACAGCAATCTCTGCTCGTAAGACAGGCGCAGATGCAAAGCTTACCCTGGTGAAATAAACATCCATGAACTTGGGAAGCCGCATCGAGAATCGAATCGCATAGCCGAGTCTGATCATATAAATGAGCCATTGCAACAGGCTGGCCAGAGCTGACCAGGCTGGCAAAGCCCTTGCAAGTGGCACCATCAACACAAATGCTGACGCACCAGCGGTGGGGCAGTGCAGAGTGGGAGAGCTCAACCGGAGAGCGCTGGGGTCCCACGGAAGAGCAGGAGGTGAGAGGTTCATTCTAACCTCACACCCAGGGTCCAGAGCAGGGGCTGGGAGTGTGAGAGAAGTAGGCTCTGGCTCTGAGGATGGCAAATAACCTACACGCCTTGGACAGGAGGCGAGGCTTCCTGAGGCCAGGAAGAGGCACCATGTGGGCATAAATTGTCTGCAATGGCACGCTCAATCTAGGGAATCGACTCGTACCCCCTGGCAACTCCGCTGTCTAGGGTGGTAAGGACAAATACGCATGCAGATCGGGCAGAGAAAGGTGCCCTCCAAGACTGCGTGAGCTTACTGTGCACTACCGGAAGGAAGGGGACGGGAGGCTTAGAAGGTCTTGCCTTCTTTATACCCTTTACATAACACCCATCTAGTTGATCTAAGATGGCGGCTTAGAGAACGGTCACGTTTATCAGACGGTGCATGCTTTGAGATTTAATTATCATTATTATTGACGGAGGAGTTCATTATCCTCTGTGGGACTTGCAGCACACTTTGCTATGAGTTTGGACGCATACTTTTTGAAGCAACCGATCGCCATGCCTCAACGGAACACTAAAAAATCCAGCAAATCAGAGACCGAAAGTAACCGTCAGGATGATAATGCTAACGTTACAATCACCTCGGATGCTAACACCAGCGTCCCTGAACCTGGCACGCGGCAGGTTATTACGGAAATCACGGAAAACATCTCCAAAATAATCGATGAAAAGCTGAGTCCACTCTCTCAACTATTGCAACAACAGAACGAAAAACTTGATGACCATGAAAAACGAATCGCCGAAACTGAGAACAGAATCTCCGCCATGGAAGATGCTGCTGCCCCAACAGAGGGTAAATTACAAGCGATAGAGAGGCGAATTCTGGAATTAACCGAACACTTAGACGATTTGGAAAATAGAGGAAGAAGGAAGAACATACGTATCGTTGGGCTTCCCGAGAATGTAGAAGGTGATCGCCCTCTCAGGTTTTTTGAATCCTGGCTACCGAGCTCTCTGGGCATTCAAACGAAATCCGACCGATTGAAGATCGAAAGAGCCCATCGCGTTCCAAGCAGAGCTTTCAAGGCAACATCTCCGTATCCAAGGGCTGTTATAGTGAGATTTCATAACTACGCGGATAAGGAACGGGTCATCACAGCAGCGAGGGGGTTAGGGAGCGGCGACCAGGCTTTGAAGTTTGGAGATGCTAAAGTGAAGATTTTCCAAGATTTTTCTGCCGCGGTTTTGCGTAAACGGAGGCAGTTTGACGAGGTCAAAAAGCGTTTGAGGGCGGCCGGCGCTACCTATGCTCAACTTTATCCTGCGTCTCTCAAAGTTACACATCAGGGAATTACTAAAGTATTCCAGGATCCAGCTGAAGTGGACACGTTTTTATCATCACTGGAATAAATATCCCCATATGTTTGACGAGGATCTTGTTTCTATGCGTTTAACTCCTTTCTATTGCCATGGAGACAATAAATGCCATGTGTGCTTATGCTGGTAGACTCTATTTTGTTTCGCGTCTTTGACTGGGTCTATATTAAGCCCTCTGTCATTTGGACATGCCTACGTGTTAAAGGTGCACATGTCTGCTGGCGTTACAGGTGAAGTGACTTTCTTTTGTCGTTCAGGATCTCCCCTACACTGAACTGCGTTTATTCTAACCATTTCAGGGTAATGACCGATTTGAGTTTGAATCCAGTTTGCACTGTTCATTGTATTATAGTTATTTGTTCTTTTTTTCTTCCTGTTTTTGTGCTATTCAGCTCACCTCAAATATAAATAAGGGTCTATATTCTTTCTTATGGGAAATCTCTTTGGTCGGATTTTGCCTTTTTCTTTTATTTTATACATGTCAGTTAGTATGCTTAGGATTTGCTCATGGAACGTTAATGGGATACATACACCTGTGAAGAGGAAATCAGTGCTCACATTTCTTAGGAAGGAGAACGTTGATATAGCCCTCCTTCAAGAAACTCACCTTGATGATAAAGAACATCTTAAGTTGCAACAGTTAGGTTTTAGTCAAGTTTTTTTTTCATCATTTACATCAAGGAGCCGAGGAGTGGCCATCCTATTCAAAAAGTCTTTACCATTTAGATTGGTAAATTGTATTAAAGATAAAAATGGGCGTTATTTGATTGTGAAGGGTATGTTGCAGGGGGAAGAAATTGCTATTATGAATGTATATTTTCCCCCTGGCCATCAATGTGATTTTTTAACAAGTGCATTTGGTAAATTTCTGGAATGCAACACCGCTCACTCTTTGGTGGGAGGAGACTTTAATTGTCAGTTGAACCCACTTATGGACAAATTTCCTTCAGGCTTAGCTCCCTCATTTCAGGCCAAATTCATTAATTCCTTATGTGAAGATTTAGACTATGTGGATGTGTGGCGAGCACAGCATCCTGCTGATAAAGAATTTACTTTCTACTCGAAACAACATAGTAGCCACACGAGAATAGATTATTTTCTTGTGCCTAAAGGGATACTACAATTTATAGATAACAGCAGCATCGGTAATATTATAATATCAGATCATGCTGCTCTTTTCCTACAATTAAGGTTACGGAGCTCTATAAATCAAACTAGGTATTGGAGATTTAACCCTTTAATTCTCAAAGATAGTGAATTTTGTTCTTATTTTATGTCCGAATTCCAGTCATTTTTTACTATAAATTCTTCTTCTACAGAAGATAAATCTTTGCTATGGGAAACGATTAAGGCATTTTCAAGGGGTCTTATAATTTCTTTTACAGCTAGTAAGAGGCGGAGACAAACAGAACAAAAGGACATTCTAGATGCAAAACTTAGGCGGGCAGAGGGGGATTATGTCCAGAATCCTAGACCAAATAAATTAAAAGAAATTACTGCCTTACGCTCTGCGTTAGAGTCATTGCATATAAGGTCTGCTGAGAGGAAAGTTAGATTTGCTAAGCAAAGGTTCTATGAACATGGTGATAAGCCAGGGAAATACCTGGCTTATCTTACTAAGAAAAAAGCAGATTCTCAGTTGGTGTCTTCTATCAAGGATGATCGGGGGCATCCATCCTCTGATGTTACACTCATCAATAATACATTTGCTAACTTTTTTAAAACCCTGTATAAATCAGAATCCCCATGTAATTCATTAGAACTTATGGATGTATTTTTTTCTAAAATTAAATTACCCTCTATAGCTGAACATCAGAAAATCACTCTTGATGGTCCTATTACAAGGGAGGAGGTATTAACAGCAATCAGGAACCTACAAACTGGGAAAGCTCCTGGTCCAGATGGATTGAGTAAGGAATTTTACACAGAGTTTCAAAACATTTTAGTGGATCCTCTTTTAGAAATGTTCAATCATTCCTTGGAGAATGGTATTCTCCCCCCTTCTTTAAGGGAAGCTAATATCTCTCTGTTACTTAAAAAAGGGAAACAACCAGAGGACTGTGCCTCTTATAGGCCAATATCTTTATTAAATTGTGACTTAAAAATTCTTGCTAAAATCCTTGCTACAAGGCTTGAAGTATTACTACCTCAACTTATAAAAGAAGATCAAACAGGTTTCATTAAAGGACGTAGCTCTGGTAACAGTATTCGCAGATTATTAAATATTATTGAACTTTCACATCAGCAGAAGATGGAGAGTCTTGTCATTTCAATGGATGCAGAAAAAGCATTTGATCGAGTTGAGTGGCCTTATTTGTTCCTCACACTATCTAAATTCGGTCTGGGTAACAATTTCATTAGTTGGATCAAATTGTTATATACTGGCCCTCTTGCTGCAGTAATAACTAATGGTCTGCGTTCCTCTTGTTTTGAGATCAGTAGAGGAACTCGACAAGGCTGCCCATTGTCTCCGCTTCTTTTTGCTTTAGTAATAGAACCTCTCGCTAAATCAATTAGGTCAGATTTAGGCATATATGGCTTAACTATAGCTGATAACCAGCATAAGATTAATCTCTATGCTGATGATGTTCTTGTTTTCTTATCAAAACCAGAAATATCTATAATTAATCTTATTAATGTTATTAAAGAGTTTAGTGCCTTTTCAGGCTATAGGATTAATTTTAGTAAATCTGAAGCAATGCCTTTAGGTAGTCTAAAAACTATCCCGTCAAGTTCAGTTTCTTTTCCATTTAAGTGGTCTCCACTAGGCTTTGTGTATCTAGGAATACAAATAACCCCTAAATTTGACCAGATGTTTAAATCAAATTTTACCCCTCTTTTTAATCGGATTAAACTTGATCTAGAGAGATGGAATACTCTTCCTCTATCCTAGCTGGGGCGAATTGCTCTTTTGAAAATGAACATTCTTCCAAGATTGTTATATCCGATTCAGATGATCCCAGTAATTTTTTTGCAGAAAACTTTTAAAGATCTGGACAGATGTTTTAGTTATTTTATATGGGCTGGTAATAGACCTCGCATTAGGTTTAATACATTGCGTCTACCGGAGGATATGGGTGGTCTCGGTCTTCCGGATATTAGAAGATATCAACTGGGTGCCCATTTACGTTACATTAATACTTGGATTTCAGAAGACCCAGCTTCATTGTGGCTGGATATAGAGTCTTCTCAATCACAGGTTCCCCTTCGCAATTTGCTCTTTCTCAAAAGAATGAAGACTGTTAGAGTAGCTTCCACAAACCCTATAACTTTAAATTCTGTCAAGGCTTGGCATTCGGTTAGACGACTAGATGGTAAGTCATGTTTAACATCAATTTATACTCCAATTTGTAATAATCTAGATTTTCCCCCAGGTATTAGTGATTCACGTTTTCAACAGTGGGATCATAAGGGACTTTCTAAACTAGAAGATCTCTTTGATAATAATGTTCTCATGTCTTTTAGTCAGATTTCACAAAAATATTCTCTGGATGGACGAGACTTTTTCCGCTATTTACAAATAAGAAATTATATTCAAAAAGATACAACACTTCTTACTAATTCAAGTTCTTCAGAAATTGAAAAGCAGCTATTTAAGATGCACTTGATCAAATCTATAAGTTCATTTTATAGTCTGTTATCGGAGTATGCTAATACATCTACACATTTTCTTAAAATAATCTGGGAAAAGGAACTTAATATTCAAGTAACAGATGAAGATTGGAATATAGTTTGGAAAAATGCAAAGATTTTGCATATGTAATAAAGTTAGAGCTATCCAACTTAAGATTCTTCATAGAGCTCATATTTCTCCTCTCCAGCGTAGTAAATTTAGAGCTGATTTCTCTCCACTCTGTCCCAAGTGCAAGACAGAAATGGGTAACCTTACCCACTGTTTTTGGTTTTGTAACAAAATACAGAGGTTCTGGTTGGGGGTTTCCGAAGAAGTGAGTAAAGTTTTGGGTGTTTCTGTGGTTCCAGATCCAGCATCTTTTCTGTTAGGAATGTCCCCTCCTGTAAGTCTTGATAAGTACAAAATGAGGCTTTTCAATTTCCTTCTTTTTAATGCAAGAAAATGTATACTTTTAAAATGGATCTCGGATAAGGCTCCCTCTGTTAGGATGTGGCACCGAACTATTCTTGAATATGTGTCGTTAGATTATCTGACCTGTATTGTACATAACAAAAGTGGAGTTTTTCATAAAATCTGGGAACCTTTCCTGGCATATATTGATTTTGATATTGCTTCAATTCTGACAAGAGGATTTATTTAAGAATGTCATGGTTGGTTTTATTGATTGTTTACACTTACTATTAATACTTCAATATTCTTTAAATTTTCCAGACCTACTGAACTCCCATGTATGTACATAGACACCTGTAAAGCCCTATTTTTGTTTGTGAGCTGAACTGTACCTTTTTGTTTTTGTTTTCGTTTTGTTTTTTTTGTTATTTGTTTAACTGTTGTTGTCATTGAATCATCATTATTTTGCAAGGATGTTATTTTATTTATTTATTATTATTTGTTTATATGTATATAAAAGCAAAAACTTAATAAAAATATATATACAAAAAAAAACACCCATCTAGTTGATCTGGCCGCGGGGCTGTGGATAAATCATTTCCAGACCCACAGCCAAAGCAGCCCGGAAAAGCATTGCCATCATGTCTGCTTCTAGATCCGACACTGCACTCACCAGAAGGGAGGGATCGGGTTCGAATCCTCATCAGACAATGTCAGTCCACACTCCGATGCAGTGATGGACATCTACTCCTCGGTGTCATCATGTGAGAGGGTGACCAACTGGGAGGACAGAGCGCTTCTCTCACTCGAAGCTTGGATGGAGCGCGTGAAGGAGCAAGAGGTCCACAAGCCCAAGGGGGGTGGATTTACTAATATATTGACCCTAAGATGTGCCCGAGTGCCAACCGTGGTGCAGGGGACCACTGGGGTGGGTCGCCCTTTAGAAAGAGTGAGCCGCGATCTTAATTGCGCAACAGACATGGACTGCCCGCAAGCACCACATCAACATGCTGAACCCCCAGACATGGAATACAGTGCTCGTGCCCATCATCGGGGGACGGAGAACCACCTCATCCAGAAACGCACGGTCAGAACAACGTCTTGAAAAGATGCGCTGCACAACCATATTGCTTACCACTCTGGAGGACTGGACCCAAAGAATGCCAGGCAAGGGAAAAACCCAGCTTGACTATCTGCTGCCGCGTATCGCGTATCTAGACCAGAAAAAGCAGCCTGCTTTCTCGTTTTCTCACTCTGTAAAGATTCTCTTGGAGGAAGCCCTTGAACACCCCCTCAAAAGCTTGCCTCGGCGTGGCACGAGTGGCGTCTTTATACAACAACCAGGAGTAGCTCAACAGCCTGCTACATGTTCTGATTTGCATTGGGGTTTTAGATTGTTGAAATGTACATGAGAACGGCGAAATTACTGTGTTTGAGGCTCATTTGGGTATGGGGTATGGCCGATTGTGATAGGGTGCATGAGGTAAGTGATGGTGATTGATGTTTGCAATGACCAATCATTGCAGAGTACTCTCCTATTTAGTGCTGAAGGCTGTAACCTGTCATGAGGCATGTTCTGAACTCCACTTCCTGTGTGGGTGTGGGTGTGGGTGTGGGTGTGGGTGGGTGTGGGTGGGTGTGTGTGTGTGACGGCAATGGCTTCCAGGTAAGGTGCAGTTAGTATAGCGGTTTGCTAATTGTTTAGTGGCTGGGGTTGAATGCTTACTCTGTGTTGTTGCATTTCAGCCTGCCTGGTTTGTGTGCGTGTTTCCATCAGTGTTTGGACTGATTGGATGACTGACTGCCCCACTGTAAGTTTTAGTGTGGTTGGAGACTATATATCTATCAGCGGATTTGAAATAAGAGCACTTCATTCATGTTTGGTAAGTGTTTTTCATGTCGTTGTAAGTTGGAGTGTTAACCATTGCCATGATTTGTAACCATGTGTGGATGTTTGTTATAGGATTCTCCTTCTCCTTTGGATCGTAAACTTGCCCACATTTCTGTTGCTGCTGTTTAGGAACATTCATGCTACAATCCAGAAGCATTTAATGCTACTTTCTGAGCGATGCTACTGTCTGAGTGCTGACTGAACTCTGTCTAAATCTAAGGTCTAGACCTTTTTTAATTGTATTTTTAAAGTAAATGGAAGGTCCAGTTGCGTTGGCAGACCCGGAGCTGACAACTGAGTGGTCCATCATTGATCTGGTGAAATTGTGTCCATATTTATTTGCACCAAAGTGTATTTTGTGAATGTTACTTATCTGTAACTTTAAAATTAGTGAGCCCATTTCAAGAGACCCTCATTATCAATGTGTATTGAGTTCTAAATTACTGGTTTCTGCATCTGTGCTTTGTGTAAATAAACCTGTTTGAAAGTGAACCCCCTTTTACATTGGTGGCTTTTGGCATTTTCTTTTTTTTTTCTTGCAGGAACTGTGGACCTACGGGTGAAGGAACCTTTTTTGGTGGTGGTGTTGCTGTTCCAATGTGTGCTGTGGTAACTTTTGATGCATCAGGGTGTGTGACTGGAGTGTGCTGTAGTGTGAGTGTATGGTGGATAACTTTCACGAGTGATCACTCTTGTGGGTATTGCCCCAGTCCTGTGAGATAATGCCTCTATTTGAGAACATTGATTTGAGAGTATGATATTGAGTATTTCCTGTGTGCGATTGAATGTTAACCACTTTCATTGCCTTTCGTGAGTAAGCCCTCCAGAGCTGACTGGTCATCAGGACCTATTTTAGTGTTTGTCTATTTGAAAGAATTGTGAATAACTTTTGTATTTTTGTATTTACTCGTGTCTCCTGTCTGCTCCTTAAACTGTAAAAAGAGACAAATCTGTGTGACCTTTTTACATTTTTCCTGGGTTTGAATCCCAGGTGGCGTAGTCGATATTAAAATGAGATTAGTCGTTGGGTTGGGGTTCAAAGTGAACTAACCCTAAAGCACCTTAGCTTCCCTTGGTCTCCCACCTTAGCTTCGTCCACTCCGCTACACTAGGTATACCCAGGATTTCTTTATAGGGCACCTTTAAGTTTTTGTATTAAAAAAAAAAAGTCTACGTAGTGATGCAGAATTTTTTTTAAAACTAAAAAACTCAAGCAGTATATTCATCCTTCTGTTTTTCAAATTCACGTTCCATTTCAGCATTCTATGAGTTCATCATCACTATAAGCATCATTTGATTAATTGTATTTTACCCAAACCAAAATTTGTCACAATTCAGAGGAGAACACATAGGGAACAGGTGCAAACCAGTTGAGTTTGGAGTGCAGAGAAAGTTATGTTTATGAAAAGCTTTATGTTTGTTTTGTACAAAAAAAATATTTTGTACTTTATCTAAAGATGTCTTTAGATAAACAAGGAACATGGAACACAGAAAACAGTGTAGAGGGTATCATGGTACAGGAAGGAGGACACATATGCTGAATGAGTGTTTCAGTTAGTAGGGTTGGGAGGAAACAATTGGGACAGTTGAGAGCAGACAAATTGGGGCATCTGTGTTCAGGGGAAACAGGAACCAGTTCAGAGACAGAAGTAAGGACTGGATAGTGTTCAGATGCAACAGACACTGATTTGGGGACAGGGACAGGCACAGGAACAATTTCAGGGGAAACCACGAATGCAGGGACAGGGTTCAGGGGTCGAAGCCGATACTGGACAGCTCTTTAGTTGAACTCTTTATGAAGCACGTAGCAACTGGAGCCCTTCTCTGAATAGGTTCAGGGGCTGAAATCTTTGCCACACCATGTTCGAGGACTAGAGCTATTGCTAAAACACTAATTTCACAGCAATTGGAGACTGGAGCCATCTTCTGAATACATTTAGGGGCTGAAGTCAGCACTGCACTGTGCTGCAACAACTCTCTCTGGAGTGAAAAGCTCTCTCTAGACTAGAGCACAAGTCGTCTCTGGGACTTAAGCCTTCATTTAAAATCACTTGGGGACTAAAGCCATCAGCGGAAAACACCTAGGGGCTGAAGTCAACACTGTGCTGTGCTCAAGGTCTGCCCTCTCTGGAGCAGACCCTGGGGCTGCTCTCTAAAGCAGATGTGGGCTCTGGGACAGCTCTCACTTAAGTGTGAGCAGGCACTAGGTCTGAAGCATTCATTGTACAGTGCTTGTACACTGGAGCCATCTTCTGAAAACACTTAAGAGGGTGGATATTCTGAATGGTGAGCACTGTACAAGTCAACATTAAAGGTGCAGTATGTAAGATTGACACTCAGTGGTTTTAGACATTGCCATTTTAAATCAAAGCACTTTTTCACCTAAGTTACCTTGTCAATCCCACTATTGGTGATCTAGCCCCATTATTTTAAAGTGGAAAATATGTTAATCCCTCACTAATTACTCTTGCGTTACTGCAAGAACTGTGCATGATCAATCATGTGGGATGGGTGCACACCAAAGTTATTATAGTCAACGAAAGCGAACAAAAAAATGAAAACTAATTATGTAAAATAATTTTCGTTAACTGAAATAAAAATAAAAAGGAGAGTTTTTTTCAAAAACTAGAACTAACTGAAACTATTGTGTGTCACACCTGCTGCAGTGCCCTCTGGTGGTTTTCAAGGGCACCAGTTTTTGTTTTGGTTTTTGTGTTTTGTATCCTAGTCATGTGATCACTCCTTGTTTCCAGCTGTCCCTCATTGTCTAATTAGTTCTGTCTTTTATAAGCCCTGTTATGTTGTGTTTAGTTTGCCTTTGGATTTTCAATGTTCTGTTTAGGTTTGTCGTGCTTTATTCGTGATCTGGTTCACCGTGTTTGGTTCGTTCACTTTGTTGCAGGTGTTTGTGTTTGACTCTTTCGCACTTCAGAGTCTTCTGCTGCCATTGGCCAGATCGAGCCGATTCTCCTCGAGTCATCCTCTCTGTTGCTCCCGCGACAAAAACATTGAGTCGACATGACAGCAGCACAATGACAGCATTAAATACTTAAAACTATTACTTTAAGACATTTGTGCCCAATAATGGGTGTTATTTCTGTAAAGCGATCGTGAACGAATCTTTTTAATCGGATCTTCTTAGTGAACCGGTTGAACAACCATAAAATTATTATTTTTAAGGGTATTTTTAATGTATACCTTCTACAAACTTATAATGCATATGATTTGGATAACACCTCTCCAATCCAGTTCTAGGAATCTGAGTCCTCCATAATACACACACTTATTAATTATTCCTACTTGTCTTCCTTGTGATGGAGAGTAGGCAAAATCTAAGTGCGGACGGGCCCCTGCGCCTGTGCCCATAATGCCCATTGGTTAATCCTGCCCTGCCCATCACTACGTCTAACCTTACAAGCAGCCTTGCACACATATTGTACTTAGGGCTGCTATCTTGTGGGCTGCTGTATTTGAATTTGAGGATGGGTAGATGGTTGTGGTAGATGATAGTGTTCATGTGTCCTCTGAATACATGTTTCAAAAAAACCTATGACTGTGTTTTTAATTATACAATATTTATCCTGTTGATTTTGAATCTTGCACCTAACAAATATCCTTATTTAGAAAAAACTGAAGCTAATACTGAAACTAATAAAAACTAAACTAAAACTAAGACATTTTAAAATATAGAAACTAATAAAAACTAGGAAATCTGCCTCTAAAACTAATAAAAACTAACGGAATTTGAAAACAAAAAGTCAAAACGAAACATAAACTAAAACTAATGAAAAATCCAAAACTATTATAACATTAGTGCAGGCTTAGATAAAAGTATCTTTATCATATGTTTACAGAACAAGCCTTATTTCCTCATGACCACAGCTCCTCTGACACCCTTTTCCAATGCATTGATGAAATTAACAGAAGGATGTGTCAAAATTTTCATTTTCTTCAGTTAAACAAACAGAAAACTGAATCAATACATTTGGGTAAAGAGATGAGGTTCTCACGGTGAATGCGTACCTTGGCTCTAAGGGCCAAACAACAAAAAAATAAGCTGGAGTCAGAACAAAGTTTCAGTAGTCACAGCAGTGACTAAATCAGCATACTATCATCAAAAACATTGAGGACTTGTTTATGTTTTCATCACCATCAGATTACTGTAATGGACTCCTCACTGGCCATCCCAAAAAAGACAACCTTGCAGCTTATGCAGAATGCTGCTGCCAGGATACTGACCATAACTACGAAATCAGAGCACATCACACCTGTCCTAAGGCTTTTACAATGGCTCCTAGTTACATTCAGAATAGATTTAAAGTATTATTACTTGTCTATAAATAACTACATTAATACATCGCATATGTGCTCACTAAATATAAACTAATCACTCAGATAATCAGGATCAAGTAAATTAGAAATTCCAAAAATTCTGTCAAAACCGCCTAAAATCCGCCGGAAGGCAGTAAATCCGCCTTCAGCTACTATGATCCCCACTGCTGCAGTCAGCTTGATCAGATGTGCTCCAACTTTAGGGCACATTTAAATTAAGACTTAAAACACATCTGTTTAGCTCTGCCTTTACTGAGTGAGCACTGTGCTACGTGTTACCTGTGCTACCCAATCTAAAGGGAGGGCTGTTTATGCTTGTAAATCTCTTATAAATAGCAATTATTGTATTTAAAAAGTGCTGACTAATGTCTATTAATGTAGAGGTAGTGCTTAATAGATAATGAATTAACTATTTGCTAATGCTTAATAAATGATTAACAGTGTTTAGTTATTTAGTTACCAATGCATAGTTATTAAAATATAATCATGTTCACAGAACAATGTAGGTTGTGTCAAAGCAGCTTAGCATAGACGTTCTTGTAGATTGAAACTGTGTCAGTAGAGTAGATTGAAACAGAACCATGGCTATCTGCTTTTAAAATCAACAGGGCATGTTTTCAATTACTTCACGTCTGAGAGCTAGTTCATTTTTAACTGATTCTGGTATTTTGCAATCCTACATGCTAGTATTGAGAAACGTGAGTTTGCCCAATATCCAATAGAGAAGGCACAATGCATTCTGGGTATTTAGGACAAGGGTGTCTAATTCCCAATCATCTCAATTGATGTAATTTATATATTATATATTTATATAAATTTAGGCATTTATAAAGGTATTTACATGTTTGACCCTTTTTCCAAGTTCTATAGTATATTAATCACCAAAGACGTCAAAATAAAACATAAACTTAGAATAATAAAACTTTGTGAACACTCACTATTTCTAGGTTATCAGGATGTTAAAGAACTTTGCACTTTTTTGTAAAAATAACACAATTTTTTGTTGCTTGCATTTTCGTAAAAAAGAAAAAAAAAGAGAGTCACTGAAACTTTTTCATAAAGTCATAATAGAAAACATTGCATGGTAACACTTGAGTAAGTAGTAAGAAGATAAAATAAATGTCATAAATAATTTATAAAACATTTATTTCTTGATTTCTTCATTAACTGAACTAAATGGAGTTCATAATAACTAATATAATTATAAGTATAATTTCCTAATTAACAGTTGTAAATTAATTATTATTAGTTGTAGTAGTACTAGTAGTAGTCCTATATGTATAAAAACTAAGTAAACGAGATGGGTAAATATTCATAAATTTGTCTTATAATATGTAAATATGTTAATTTTATAGACGTTACTTCTGTGATCAGTAATATATTGGTTATTAAATATTATTTGGTGATAGTTCACAAGTAGTTCACAAGTAGTTCTCAATGGCAATATTTGTCTTTAGTAACTATCAAATACCTAAAAAAAATCAACATTTCTCATATCATTTCTCGTATCATCATATACATGAAAAGATTAAGGGTGCTTTCACACCTGTGAATCGATTTAGTTGTTCCGAAACAGAAATTACAATTGTTACATTGTTGCTCTTTGCTCTTGGAGCGGTTCGCTTTCACACTGTAAAGTTTCTAATCAGACCAAAAGAGCTAAAACAAGTCACGTGCGAGTAAACTCTCCTCACATTGGTCAGGGTGTCAGGGTTTATTTTGCAGCGTCCCGCTCAGCTGTCAGGAGAGGTGGTGGTTTGGTGGTGATTAACAGGGTGCGCGTGCGCGCGCAAAGTGTCTGAGGAGAGATGCGGTGGGGAGGGGTGAGAAGGGTGCGCGACGATGCCTATTTGAGGACCGGGAGGGAGACGCGAGATTACCGGGAGATCATCACTCGTTTGCGGGCATCCGTGGACTCGCAAAACTTCCCGCCATACTCATAATTCTCTCTTCATATAGCCGTAAGCCTATTACATATCCATAAAACACTGTGATATAACAGCGCTCGGATCAGATCGCTTTATCACTGCAATCGAACCGCTCCAGGGTTCGTTTCAATCGAGCCGAGACCACCTCTTTCAAGCGATCTCGGAGCGATTACTTTGGTGCGGAACAGAGCGCGATTGCCCTGTTCACATATGCCAAACGAACCGCGCTAACTGGGCAAACGAGATACATTCCGAAACAAAAGTGTAGGTGTGAAAGCACTCTAAACCTCCTCTGATAAATTTTCTAAAGGGTTTTTCTAAAAAACCCTGGCTATAACTCTGCAGGTCAGTGGGTCTGTTTTTTTTTTTTTTTTGTGAAGGGGGAGGGGAGTGAGGGGAGAAAAGGCAACGGGGCATTCATTCCACCACGACAAAGTCACTTTTTAAAATGGCCACAGACAATCTGCAAGCTCTCAAGGTGGCTGGTCCCAGTCCACTAGTTCAGAAGATGGCTTTTGGTCCTAAGTCTGTTCCCGTCATTGTTCCAGTCCAAGTTCCTGTTCCATCATCTGTGCCACAAGAATGGCCACCACCACCTGAGTTACCAAAGCTGCCAGAGCCAGAGCTACCAGATCCTCCACCACTTTCAGAGCTGCCAGATCCTCCGTCAATGCCAGAGCTGCCAGATCCTCCAGAGCTGCCAGATGCCCTTCCTGAGTCCCTGAAGAGTGTGCCAGATCCTTCTGAATTTCCTGAATGGCGGGCACCAGATCCTCCTGTATTCCCCTAATGGCAGGCGTCAGTTCCTCCCAAAATCCACGAATGGCCAGAGCTGAGTCCCATGAACAGCAGACCCACCATCTGGGATGCAAAAATGGCCAGAGCAGCCACCTGAGTCCCTTGAATAGCCACCAGAGCTGTGCGACTTTCCAGTGCCGCCAGAGCCATGCAACATCCCAGTGAGCCTGACCCATGCGACTTCCCAGTGCCAGCAAAGACGTGCAACTTTCATTGCTGCCTGAGATCTAAAGATGGCAGCTGCCAAAGCTAAAGATACCAGAACCATGGATGCAGCTGTCTGATCCATTATTGTCTTCTGATCCTGAGCCTCCTGCTCTGCCTGTTTCCTGGACTCAAGTCTCCTGACTCACTTAGGCTGTCTGCTAGTGCCTCCTGAACCTAAGCCTCCTGACCAACAGGGGTTTTCTGAACCACCAGAGTCTCCTGAACCTGAGCCTCCTGACCCACTGTGGTTGTCTGAACCACTAGTGCCTCCTGAACTAGAGCATCCTGACCCACTGTGGTTGTATGACTCGCCTGTGTTTTCTAAACCAAAGCCTCCTGAACCTAAGTGGTAGTCTAAATTGCCAGTGTCTCCAGAACCAAAGCCTCCTGATCCACTGGGGTTGTCTGAACCGACAGTGCATCCTGACCCAGAGCCATCTGACCCACTGGAGTTGTCTGACCCATCAGTGCCTGCTGAACCAGAGCACCTTGACCTACTTCTGCTCCAGGCCCCCCTTCGCATCTGCACACAGCAGGCCCACCTCCAATTCATGGACCTGACGTTCTATCCCTCCCCCTGTTCCGCCTCCACTCCACCTCCCTCATGGACTGTATTTGTATCTGAAAAAAAAATTACTAATAGTTTCCTTCTTAGACTTTACAGACCTGAAACTTGCCTATAGCACTTATTCATTGTTGCTCTTATAGTTGTGTAAATTGCTTCCTTGTCCTCATTTGTAAGTCGCCTTGGATAAAAGCATCTGCTAAATGACTAAATGTTAATGTAAATGGAATTCGGTCCAAGAGGCAGGGCTTTGTCACAATCACCAGTTGTCTAGCCTGCACAGATTGCTGGAGAACTACAAATATCATCATGCACCTCACACACACCAGTTCCAATTCTCTCACTGATTGCACTCACACAGCTAGAGCTCATGATAAACTAAACATATGGACCATATAAACAGCACACACACACAGACTTTGCTGAGTCTTCTTATCCTGTAGGATTACAAAGTATTCTTTTTCTAGTCTTACCATGCCTTTAGAATCCTTGCCTTGTTCTTTGTTTATTCTGTTTGTTGCCAGCACCAACCTCTGCCTGTGAGCATGACAATGCTTTTGGATTTTCCTCATGTATCTGTCGGTTACTGTTTGACCTTTGCCTGCCTGACTAAGCTATTAAAGAAACTGCATTTGCACCCTCAACTTCATTGTCAACCGACTTCTACTGTTACACTCCCTTTTTCTAAAAAGCTGTTGCAATCTGAATAACAGTTTGAATTCTGTTAGAGTCTCAGAGATAAAGAGATTTTTTTGAACCCTCATTTTCCAGTTGTATCTTTCAAACATTGCCCCTTATGACTTGTTTTGTGGTCCAGGGTTAGATTTGAATTTTGAATTAAACAGTTTAGTATTAGTTTTAAATTTTACTGTACATTAGAATTGACAATTGAGAAATAAGACAGGTATCTAAAATGTTGGCAAAAGGTTGCATATTGTCACCGACTTGGTCCCAGTCATTCCCCGCTCTTGCCAGCAGAGGTCATCATAACTTCTAGATCGGACTTCTAGACATTAAATCATCCACTAAAACTGATAAGCGCACACACCTGTTCCTCATCCCACTAACGACTCACACTCACCTATATAAGCCACACTCTCACTCCAGTTCAGTGCGAAGTCTTGTTCTGCCCCGGCTAACACTACTGAGCGTTTCCTGATCATTGCCTGCTTTCCCGTTGACAACTTTGGATTATATCTCGACTCTGTATTGCCTGCCGCCCGCCCTGTGACTAACTACAACTGTGTTTTATGTGAGTTTGCACACGCTTAACATCTGTGTGCTGTTTGTTATTAAACTCTGTTTAATAAATGTACTGCAAATGGAACCCTCTGTGTCAGACCCTCCGTTACAGAAGATTTCGCCCAACATGGATCCTGCAGCCATGAAAATCTTGTCCACAGAACTCACAGCCAAGCCCAGGTACTAGCGACACATCAACAACAGCTTTCCCATCTAACCCAACTGACGGAGGAACTAGTAAGAACATTGCAGGGTTTGAATGTGACTTCCACAGCACAACTCACCGCCAGTTACTCTCCTAGTCAAACTCCGGTAACCATTACACCACATCACTCCAGCCCTCACCTGGTGTTCCCTGACAAGTTTTATGGTAACCCCAGTAGATGTAAAGGTTTCCTCCTACAATTTAAGCTGTTTGTCGCTCAACAACCCCACAGGTTTTCTGATGAGAACAGTAAAATCGCCTTTGTCTGTTCGTTGCTATCTGGAAAAGCCCTGGATTGGGCTACTGCGGTTTGGCCCGAGAGCACGCCCACTTTCCCCACGTTTAAGGATTTTCTTCAGCGTTTCTGCATTGTGTTTGATCACCCAGAAGGAGGATGAAACGCAGGTGAAGAATTGCTTTCTATACAGCAGAACAATCAACCAGCGGTGGAGTTTGCCTTGCACTTTCGCACACTAGCAGCGCAAACTGGCTGGGCTGACGACCCCCTAAAGACCCTCTATCGCAAAGCACTGAACCCCGAATTACAAACTGAGCTAGCGTGTAGAGATGATGGGAAGTCTCTCGATCAGCTCATTGATATATCCATCAGGCTGGATAATCTGCTTTGTTCTCGCAGACCCCCTCATGTTCCTCTCTCTTGTCCCAGTCAAGAATCCTCTCCAGTTACCTCATGCCCTGCCAAGCCTGTGCAACTAGGTCAAGCCCAACTAACCAGTGAAGAGCGAGACAGACGTATAAAAAATAATTTGTGCCTATATTGCGGATTTTGTGGTCATACCAAGGTCAAATGTCCCAATAAGCCAAGCTCCAAGACACTATCAGTGAGTGCAACCTCTATTCTCTCTAAAAACAGTAATGCTCTTATTGTACAAATTTCAGTGTGTTTCGGGAACACCACTATTCACATTGTCGCACTGGTTGACTCAGGAGCTGCTGGTAATTACATGGATATGGCAATTGCCTGTAACAAAGCCGTTCCTCTAACTTCTTGTGATTCCCCTCTAGCAATCACGGCAGTAGACGGACGCCCCCTAGGGAATGGAAATGTCACTTTCCGCACTGACCAACTGTCAGTTCAAACAGGCTCGCCTCATAAGGAGTAGATGTAGCTTCTCATCACCACATCTCCTCAACACGCCATTATCCTTGGTTGGCCCTGGTTACAAACCCACAATCCACTCATCTCCTAGAAAACGGGTGAGATTTATAAATGGAGTGAATCTTGTCTACAGAATTGTCTGTGTTCTGTTGTTCCCATCCAGCTCAATACCATTGTTGCCGGTTCTGAGACTCCCGAAAAATCCCTGATTCCCGATGAATACAAGGATCTTGCTGAGGCATTCAGTAAGAAAAAAGCGCCAATGAATTACTGCCTGGCACCACGCCCCTTCGTAGGAGAATCTTTCCTCTTTCTCAAACAGAAACAAAAGCTATGAACGCTTACATAAAGGAGGAGTTGGAAAAAGGACATCACCGGCTTCTGCAGGCTTCTTCTTTGTGGAGAAAAAAGATGGAAGTTTACGCCCCTGCATTGATAATCGAGGCCTGAACGAGATCAATGTTAAGTACCGTTATCCATTACCTCTGGTCCCAGCCGCTTTGAAACAACTACGTTCTGCCAGGTACTTTACCAAACTTGATCTCCGCAGTGCCTACAACCTTATCCGCATAAAACAGGGTGATGAATGGAAAACCGGGTTCTCTACCACTACTGACCACTATGAATACCGGGTGATGCCCTTTGGCCTGGCAAACAGTCTCTCTGTCTTTCAAACATTCATAAACAAGGTATTTCGAGACATGTTGAACCAGTGGATCATTGTATACAGTGATGATATCCTTGTCTATTCAGATTTCCTAGAGGAACATATTCGCCATGTCAGAGACGTATTCCAGAGACTTTCCCGTTGACAACTTTGGACTGTATCTCGACTATTTATTGCCTGCCGCCTGCCCTGAACTCTAGCCTGCATCTTGACTTTGATCCTCGCCGTCTGCCTTTGAGCTATGCCTGAATACTCACCTTGTGTTTGCCAGCCGCCAGCCCTTCAACTACCTACAACTGTGTTTTATGTGAGTTTTCACACGCTTAACATCTGTGTGCTGTTTGTTATTAAACTCTGTTTACTAAATATACTGCAAATGGATCCCTCTGTGTCAGACCCTCCATTACACATATAACTTAAATACAATGAACAATATAACTGCATTTATTTAATTAGGCAGGGACATTCTCCACATTTCTGCATGGGTTACCTCAGGGGGCTTCGGTTTCCTCCATTGTCCAAAGTTTTGTTAGTTAATGGAGAAATATCTAGGCAAGTGTTTTATTTAAAAAAAAACTATAAATTATATATATATATATATATATATATATATATATATATATATATATATATATATATATATATATATATATATATCTCAAAATTAAGTGAGTTCTTACTTAAAACAAGCAAAATAATCTGTCAGTGCACTAAGTAAAATAATCTTCTTTTTGGTTTGAAATAAATGTTTTACTTTAACTTTGATTGATAAGCTTATCTAAAACTCTAAGTAACAAAAGCTTTTTTTTAGTGTACATATTGGTGCAGATTTAACAGAAAGTACTACTTAAGCAATGTGCTCTTGCTACACACACTCACATAGAGGGCTGAGCTCTGCTAGGATGAAATGGCAAAAATGAGTTGTTTCTACATGATTTTTATCAGAATGGTTTCATAAATTTCAATTGCACTAATCTTTTATCTTCACAAACACAGTTTTTCCTCCTCATAGTGCATTGGAAATAGGAATTTCTGTTCGCTGGTTGCCCAGCATACTCAATAAACTTCAGCTAGTAAAAAATGCAGCTGTAAGAGAATATATGATTATATCACCTCAATTTTATCCTATCTACACTGGTTGCCTGTTAAGTTCCTTATTGATTATAAAATATTCCTTTCTACCTATAAAGCTTTGAATATCCTAGCTTCTGTTTATCTAACCAAACTTCTGTCTTGCTACAATCCAAACCCACTCCTAAGGATCTCAAAACTCAGGGCTTCTGGTAGTACCTATAATTAATAGTATCTGTATGCAGCCTTTATGATGCAAGCTGAGATTAGGGGTGGGGTTAGGTAAGCGCATTAAAAAGCATTAGATGCAGCTTAGATTGCACTGCACCAGGGGCCTCATGTATCAATGCTGCGTTCAGTACGCACAAAAACTTTGTGTACGCCAGATTTAACGCTTGCTTTTGGATTTACTAACGATGAAATGAACGTGAGAATGTGCTTTGGTCCACGCCAACTTCATGCCTGCCGTACGTGCATTTCTTGTATGTGCTTGTTTTATTTCCATTGGCGACTCCTAGAGGCAATTGTGTTAAATTGCACACTACAAAGTATCTTTGAGCCTTGCAATGGCAGCTGTATGAGACGGGTTCATCCACATGTCTAGCAGGTATAAAAGGTTTCTATACCATGCAGTTGACCAGCCAAACATTAAAGCGCAACTTGCAACAATCGCCAGTTTTTCTAATGTAATCGGAGCGAACGACTGCAAACACACATATAAAGGCGCCATCTGAAGATGAATTTGCATAGGCTACGTGAATCTGAAACATTTTCATTCAACATATGTGACACTCAAATGTGCTTAACATAATACACACACTTATTAATGATTCCTACTTGCCTTCCTTGTAATAAAGAGTAGTCAAATCTCATATGTAATGGGGAAAAAAGAAGAATGAGTTAATCAGACGCTGGATTCGAACCGGGTTCATGAATGAATGTGTCAAAACATGTTGCCACGCGCTTTCAGACTACGCCACTCGTGATGCTGATGTCATTTCTCTTTAGTTTTGTTGTCTCTGTCGATCAAACGGGTGGAAATCACTCAACTAGCTCATTCCAACGAGGTGTGCTATTTGCACTTAGCCTAAATAGACACTACAAAATTTTACACCTTTACATCAGACTATTTCTTTTTTAATTCAGTCACAGTGCAGAGTGCAATGTTCAGACCCCACAGTGTTAACCGCATCTGCTAAACTCTCCCGCTCTATTTTTTTCTTGTGGTATTAATTCCGGAGGAAAAACTTGCAAATAACACCTAGCAGGGGCGTAGATTTAGGGTGGACGGTGGGGACGTGTCCCCACCAATATCCACAAACTACCGAAATGTCCCCACCAATAACTTAATTCACTTAAAAACATCGCGCTGTCAGTATAAACCTAGACATGCCGAAAGGGTTAAATCACATTATCTCCCCGAGTCGCACCGCCCCCAAACACATATGAACATTGTGATTGGCTGTGCCTTTCCCTGCTGTCATGTGAGTAGCTGCTTTCAGATCATAGTTTCAGATACAAACAGCGCCAAAACAACTGCGCGCCGTGCGCGGGGGAATTTCCCGATGTGTAAAAACGTGTGTGCCTCGCACAAGTGAGGATGGAGGTAGCAAGAAGAGGTGGACACAAAGAGCTTTTTCCAACGAAAAGTGTAAGTTACATAAACTCAAGTTCGCTACTGAATGAGTCCATCATTATAATGTCCTTATGCTAGTGTTACGTTCAGTCTAACGTTAAAGCAGACTGATATAGTCTGTAAACAATATTCCCTGAAAACTAACTGCAGAATAAACACCTACATGTAAACGTATGACCCTGCCAGGTCTCCTAAAAAATCTCCAATTTTGGTTGAAACAATTTGTCAGAAAAACTACAGCCTGTGCTCCATCTTTTAATAATACTATGAGACATGTTTAATTTGTACGAAAAATGAACGAAAGTCTTTATTAAACTCTCTCTTTATCAGTTAATAAACATTATTTTAACATTACACTTTCAGGCCTGTAGCCAGCTTATTGAAAGGGGTTATTTGTTTTCTGAAAAACTGAACCTTTTTGCAGTTATTCACCTGATTTTCTGTTTAATTGAGGTATAAATACTTATTTTAGTGACATATTAAGAACTAATTTTTTCTGATTAATCTTGTTGGATAGTTATTACAACTAAACTTTTTAATGTACCAAAACTATTTCCTACCATTTTGTCAAATTGCTTAATTTACACATTTAAACTGTAAGTTTTATTACAGTTTTATAAATAATAGAATACTAGAAATTAGGACTTTAAATTCTTAGAATAAAGAAATGAAGTACAGTACAGATGCCAAAACCTAAATGCCATGTAAAATGAGCATTTTTCTCAGCTTCGTATATTTATGTTCAGTTATTTCACTTTAAAGGCAATGAAAAGAACGTATTTGTCACTATAAAAGTAAAATCACTGAGTCCACACACAGGAGAAAAATGCTTATTTTAGAAGAAAATATTAAATGGCATTTAGAGGTTTTTGCATCTAAAAACTCTTCAAATATGTAAATATACTTATTTTTAAAATCCATTTTTTTAATCATAATTTTCTTTGGGAAATCTGTTAAAACTTGATTTAAATTAAAAACTGAAGCCCATAGGCAAATAACCAACTGACCGGCGCAATCAACCTTCCTCAGTGAAAATTTGTCCATTTGAATAATAAGATAAATTCAAACATAATAATAATAATCCAACTTTTGGTCTTTCAAACCTACTGATCCCCCTGTGCTACACGCATGATTATTTATTTTAACTTAATAAATTGTAAGAAGAGAGGATTAATTAATAATACATTTTAATAGCAGTTAAATAATAAATAGCAATATATATATATATATATATATATATATTAGGGATGTGCGGAGCAGCCGATATTTGTATTTGTATTTGTTGAGGGGGGAAAAGTATTTGTATTTGTATTTGTATTCGAGTAAAATTCAAAATGGCGCAAATATATATATTTTTTCTATTACACTTCTAATTTACGTTATAGTGAAAGTATTGTTTAATTATACCCATTATATAAATTATAGATATGCAATATTGGCTGTTGTTTTTGAACATGTGATAAGAAATGTCATTGAAAAGAAAATAACATAGAAGGCATTATCTCATCCATGGTTAAACCAACAACTAATAAAATACCATTGTGAATATTATGAACCCCACCACCACCACCGTTCGTGTTGAAGGATACTGAAAAGACAATAAAAACAAATAATACTTCAAAAAACTGTTCTTTTTCTGAAAGAACTTCTTCCCAATGCACAGAATTCCAAAAACTAATATTAACTAAATAAATCTAAATAAAACCCTGCTCGGGAGATCTGGCAGAACAAAAGTATTCTATATAATACTAAAAGATACAGCCCTGCTATTGTCATCTGCCAGCCACAAAAAAAGACACAAAGTTTTTTTTTTTTTTTTTTTATGTTTGAAACTGACTTGCTGGGGCAGAATGTGGCTGTGTTGATGCTTTTAGGATGCTTTTAGTGCATGTGATAATACATTACATAGAAGGTTGCGCGGTGCTCTGTTCGAGAAGCGCTCTCTATGGCAAGCCTTTTTAGCATTTAAATCTTTGTTCTGACTCCATAAATATATTAGAGATATCTCTAATTATATTTTGTTTAGTCATAATTATAATTCCACTACTCAGAATGACAATTAGACATATCTGCAATTACAATTGTACTAGTACGAAATCAGATGAATTTTGACTAGTAAAAATTGTAATTGATATCTCTGAGTTTTTACTAGTCATAATACATTTAGAGATATCTTTAATTCATCATATTTAGAGATATTTACAAATATAATTAAAGATATCTCTAATTATTTACTAAAAGTCTAATTACAGTTGTAGATATCTTGAATTGGATTTTTGAGTAGTCAAAATTCATTTGGAGATATCTCTAATTACAATTGTGACTAGTCAAAACTTATTTAGAGATATCTGCAAATATTTTTCAATGGAAGTCAATGGAGGAATATGACTAGTCTATCATAATATATTTGCAGATATTTCCAATCTGACTAGTCGAATTATAATTATGACAAGTCAAAATATAATTAAAGATATCTCTAAATATATTTATGGATAGTCTGAACAAGGTTTAAATGCTAAAACGGCTTGCCACACGCTCTCATCCAGTAGCACAGTGGAGAGTTCTCTAGTTATATCCTTTCAGTCGTTTGTTATGCAGTGACATGCAGTCAAATATTTCGCCAAACAGTCCTTAGGGATGCGGTGACACGCAGTCAGATATTTTACCGGACAGATCCGCCACTTTTGGCGCGCATAAACAATCATAAAGCTCTCGTGCTGAAGGAATGAGGAGGTCTGCTGAAGGCGCGCAGCTGACGTGCAGTGAGGAGTTTGCGTCTTTAATAAACTACGGCAGTTTGCGATCACTGAACAGTAAGAATGATTAATAAATCCATATGAAACAGCCCCTTAAAGTCACGTCTCGCTTTCAGTTTCGGGCTTTGGCGCGTTTTGCCTCTCTCTCTCTCTCTCTCTCTCTCTCTCTCTCTCTCTCTCTCTCTCTCTCTCTCACTCACTCTCTCTCTCTCTCTCTCACGCGGGCATGCACTGTGGTCTCATGAGGAAACGCTGCTTTTTGATATAGTGCTTTTCTTGCTCCCGAATACAAATAATTTTTCAAGTATTTGTTCGAATCAAGTATTCGTAAAAACACGCTATTCGTGCCTTTCCGAATACCGTATTCGGGTTCGGCTCCACCCTTAATATATATATATATATATATATATATATATATATAAACAATATTCATTCTTGGCGGGGTGACTCGTCCCCAGTCCCCACCAATGTCAAGCGCAAACCTACGCCCTTGACACCGAGCACCTCCAATTCACATTCTGTGAAGTTTCTCTTCTTGCTTACGTTTGCCATTGCTTTTTCATGTGGTTTTGCCAAAGTAGAGTCATTACCATATTTATTTGGGGGAGGAGGCAGGGAGGGGTTTTGCGTTCATGCACGTGCGCTCAGATTTACGTTAATTTAAATGTACAAAGAGAATATGCGTGGGATTCCACATACGCAGTGTTACATCTGAATTTTTAGTGCGTACGCACATTTACAGCTTTGTGCATACGCAATGTTTTAGTATATATTCAACACAAATCTTCATACATGAGGCCCCAGGTCTGCATCCAGACCCCTCTCAAAGAATCAGCAGTTCTTGGATTTCTACCTTGCTTTAAAACTTTGTTTTCAGTGTGCATGATTAGGCCCTGCTTAACTTTGTATAACAAATTCTTTAATTCTTTATTATTATTTAATATCATTATTATTATTATTAATAATAATAATAATAGTAATAATAATAATAATAATAAATAATATTAATATTATCTTGATATGTGCATCTAATTCTGAGAACATGCATACTAATAAAGCAGTGTAATGCATACATATACAATATGTGTACAATTAGTAAACATAAGACCAAGGTAAATCACTTCATCAGATTTTTAAAAATGTAATACCAGTGAACATTCAAAAAGCCTAATTTTAATACAATTAGACACATTTGAGTTTTATTAGTACATTTTTATATAAGTTAGGATACTGTAGAAGAAACAAATAACAAGCACAGTTTTAAAAACTGAAAAAGTAATAAGTGTTTAATTTGTGAATATTTACATACTCCCCCCATTAGAACATATTTTCACAAGAACTAAATATTACACAATATCGGTCTGTGGGTGGGAAATAAATTGCAATAAAAGAAACCTATCGCATGTGAAAGTGATTAATTACATTGTGTACTTATAACTGTAAAACGAATAACAAAAAAATGATGCTGGCGCAGATTGTTCTTGTGATTTGTTTAGCTTGCAAGTTTAAACTAATTTTGAAAGTCACTGAACATCAAAGTTTGATGTTTCCAGCATGATGTTCATTACTTGAAAGATGTTCATTACTTGAAAGTTGAAACTACAACAATTGTGTAAGAATATACTGCACTTTAACAATTGTTTTTTCACCTATGTTGTTATGAACAGTAATGGCAATACAACCTTAGATTAGCTTTTTTTTCTCTTTTACCAACTATAATGTATTTATTTATTTATATTATTTATTTAGAACATTTTACATGTAATTTGTTCATGTATATAAACTACAATGCATTAAATGTGTTTTGTGTGCTTTTACTTACAGCCAGGTTGCTCTAAGCACCATGTTTTGTGCCCCAAGAACTTGTATGACCCTGTGTGTGGTACTGATGGAAAAACATATAAATCTAAGTGTGTTTTGTACGAAAATTTTGTAAGTACACCTAATTCAAGTGTGTAATGTATAGTTTTTATCTTGTTTGAATATTCTTTTAAACATGTTGCAGTAGGAAAAAGGACATCATATTAATCTCCAAATGGGGTAAATGCTGAGCCAGACCCACTTGTTTTATTGAGGATGGGACATAAAGGCTGGAACCACATTTTGCTCTTTAATGGTTTTAGTCATAAATATATATATATATATATATATATATATATATATATATATATATATATATATATATATATATATATTTTTTTTTTTTTTTTTTTTTTTCCTTTAAATAAAGCATTGATAAACAAGTCAGTTTTAGTAGAAGTAATCTGGCAGTATAAGGCATCTGGCATCTAAGTTTTTATCATGACTCTGGAACTGCTTATGTTTTTAAACCTGTTGGGGAGATAAAAAGGGCCAGTGCACGGTAGAGTTTAGCTCCAACCCTAATCAAACACCCCTGAACCAGCTAATCAAGCTCTTATATAATAGCAAGCAGAGATGTATAGTAACGAAGTAGAACTACTTTACTACTATACTTAAGTACTAAAATTCTGTATTTGTACTCTACTGGAGTTTTTTTTTTTCTCCTACTTCCACTTTTACTTTAGTACATATTTTCGATGAGTTTAATACTTTGACTCTGATAGATTTTTTATGTGCTGCATCGTTACACGTTACTAGGGGTGTCAAAATTATTAATATCTGTTCAGTAATAGATCATAACTGGTTATTACATACTGACGTCATTTATCTCCATGCGTGATGTTGCAGTAGAATACTATGGTGGAGGAGGCGAGGGCAAGTAAATAACTTGTTACTACAATGAAGGTGGCACAGTACACGAGTTGCTATTTTACTACTATGGAGAAATGCGGTTACATTAGCTTATTTGCTATAAATGCTCATGCTTTCTTCTGTGCATGTATTGGAGTTTTGTTGAATGCATTCAAAAAGAGTGTTTTCTTTGAGCAGGTCAAATTAAGGGAACAGTTCATATATCTTACTGCTGTATTAAAGAACAAAATTGTATTACAAATATTATATAAATATACATATATTTATAGATTTTAATAAAAAAAAAGCTTGTGTTGTGAAGAAAAAATCTAATTATGTATGGAAAGCATTGTCAATGCACCGAGATATTGAATTGAACCGAAACGATGGCATGATAATCAGAACCATACAAAACCGTGAGACCAGTGTAGATTCACACTCGTTACAATAAAGACCATTTTCTTGGCTACTGCATGGAGGGTGCCATAGTGACCAGCGTCCTCCTGTAGAATGTTTTGAACTTTCCCTTACAGCGTTTATAACCAGTAATTTGCGATCCAAAAATGGCTTTCAATAGCGTTTTGAGTGGATTACAGAATGTTTTTGTTACACACAACTTTAAAAGGTGTGTGTTAAAGCTGGTATAATCTGTCAGATCTTTGGTTCAAGCTTGAGAGAAAAACAATATTGTAAGCCATGTTTCTTTTCATTCTGCTTAATCACGTGCCCCAAAAAGATATTTAAAATAAACAAAACAATATGATGTCTTTTGACTGCTTTCTTTAATAACTACATTAAACAGTACTTGTACTTTTACTTTCAGTAATTGAGTAGTACATTTTGAAATAAACTACTTGCAATACTTAAGTACAAAAAAATGTAGAATACTTTAGTACTTCCACTTAATTATGGTACTTAAAGAGCAACTTCTACTTCTACTGAAGTCACTTTTTAATAGAGCACATATACTTTTAGTTAGGTCTGGGTCTCTAGTACTTTATACATCTCTGCAGCAAGAAACTTCCTGGCAGGTGTGTGAAAGCAAGTTGAAGCTGAACTTTCCAGGAAGCTGGCCCTCCAGGGTCGAGTTTGGACATCCCTGGTCTAGATAATGTCTTTACCAGTCTCTCATTTTCTTGAGCTGTTGCAAGTATACAACTTGATATGTTTTAAATAATCTGACAAATCTGAAAGGACATATTCTGAAAATGCATTTTTGTGTTTAATTAAATAAATTAACACTTAATAAACATTGGTGGCGTTAATCATAAATTAAGTTATTATTTCTGTTATTATTTTAAGTATACCTGTCTTTAAGATTTTGCTAAAAACAAAAGCATGAAATTAAATCATCACGGCTCACAACATGTATTCTCTTTCTGTGTGTGTGTGTGTGTGTGTGTGTGTGTGTGTGTGTGTGTGTGTGTGTGTGTGTGTGTGTGTGTGTGTGTGCGTGTGTGTGCGTGTGTGTGTGTGTGTGTGTGTGTGAGAGCGTAAGAGAGTGTGTGCATTTGTTTGCACTAGGGAGTTAAGTTGTAAGGTGAGATGGACCTTAATTTTAAGTGAGTTTACAAAAAAATAAATAAATAATAATAATAATTAATAATTACAAAATAATTAACATTGAATTAAGATAAACAACTTACATTTAAATTGCTGAAGTTATGTTCTAATAATTTAAATGACAGGCTGCAGCAGATTTAATAGGAAGTTTTCTTTTTCAATGTGCAGTAATAGTTACTACATTTCTGCCAGACGCCCCTTGTCTTGTCAGATGAAACCACACTAAAATAAGAGACAATGACAAAACAGTCAGTTTAAAGTCATGGTTTCCATTTTCATTTTGTGTATGTTTGGGTAAATTGTGTAGATTGTAATTTTCACGCAATGTTATTCCATTAAAGTGAATCCAATAAAAAACACATACATACATACATACATACATACATACATACATACATACATACATACATACATACATACATACAGTACATACTGTACAAAGGCAATCAGACTATTTTGCCATTATGCCTCATCTTTGTGTGGTTTAGTTTGAGAAGTGAAAGGGGGTCTGGCAAAAATGCATTACACAAAACACATGCATGTACAGTTGAAGTCAGAATTATTAGCCCCCCTGTTTATTTTTTCCCCAAATTCTGTTAAACAGAGCGAAGTTTTTTTTCTTACATTTCTGAATTTTTAATAACTCATTTCTAAAAACTGATTTATTTTTTTCTTTGCTATAATGACAGTGAATAATATTTTACTAGATTTTTTCCAGACACTTCTATATAGCTTAAGGGGACATTTAAAGGCTTAACTAAGTTAATTAGATTAATTAAACAGGTTAGGGTAATCAGGCAAGTTATGTGTATAACGATGTTTTTTTCTGTAAACTATCGAAAAAATGTATAGCTTAAAGGGGCTAATAATTTTTTACCTTTAAATGTTTTTTAAAAAAATAATAAAACAGCTTTTATTCTAGCTGAAATAAAACAAATAAGACTTTTTCTAGAGATGAAAAAATATCAGAAATAATTTGAACATTTACTTACTCTGCTAAATATCATTTGGGAAATAATTAAAAAGAAAAATAAATTCAATGGGAGGCTAATAATTCTGACTTCAACTGTATGTGATATCCAAAGTTATGTTTAACAGACCAAGGATATTTTCACAGAATTTCCTATAATAGTTTTTATTCTGAAGAAAGTCTTATTTATTTTAGTTTGGCTAGAGTAAAAACTGTTAATATAATATAATAAATATGTCATTATAATTAGTCCTTTAATAATCTTAGTCTACAGAACAAACCACGATGGCTTTCTTACGTTTTCTTTAACATAATAACCTAGTTTAGTCTTTAAATTGCACTTTAGGCTGAATATATTATCTTGCTAAATAACTAGTAAAATAATGTGTAAGTGATATAATATAATATAATAAAATACGACCATCATCAAAAGATATCATTATGGCAAAAACTACAGAAAAAAATGTCATTGGAAATTAGATCTTAAAAATATGCTTAAAATTGTGTTGAAAACAAATCTCTGTTAAATAACACTTGAAACTTGAAAACTTTAGAAAGAGGGCTAATTATTTTGACTTCAACTGAATGTCCCTATATAACCTCTCACACCCTCTAAAAAGTCTGAAATGACTATAGAAATGAACTATTATTTCAATAAGATGCCAAATTCCAGAGACATTATAGCAAAAAAACAAAAACAAATCCTTGTTATGATCTGCACTGTTAGACATTTCTGTAAATTACACAGTTATTTACTGTATTTCACCCAGTGTAATACTGCAAATTCCTTTTACGGTAAATAACTGTATTTACCGTTGCATTATGGGAATTTAGTGTGACGTCGAACAACATATACAGCGATGTACTGTATTTGTAAAAATTCGTGTATTATACTGTATTTTCCACAACTGCTTCAACGCCACCTTGCGGCGATTCGACTACTCTGCACCACATTTTGTCTGAGGACCCTGGAGCAATTCTGGAGGACAATTTATTAGTGTGCCTGAAGAACATACTGGATTTAACAAACTTTACTCTGGTAAGCTGAGGCAGTGTTTCATTTTACAGAATGTTTTGTGGACGAGAATAGAACAAAGTAAAGCATAAAGTTGGCTATTATTATTTTCTCTGGCTTGGCGTTATTTCGCCCATTTGAGAAATATATCATCTATTAAGATGTTACCTTTATTTAATTTATTACATTAACACTACTATTACTTTAAATATGACTGTTTATGACTATTAGCCATTGTTCTCGTCATCTTTTTATTTATTTACATAGGAACCGGTGTTGCAGCGGGTTTTGGTTTAGGAGGGAACCAGAGGTATGCAGACAGTTTTGGAGGACAATTAGCACGAGACAACGGTCCGGCAGAGAGTGTTTTCCCCCACAAGAATATGAATGAAAGACCAACAAATAATCCAGGTAAAAGCGCGTCTGTATGTGCTGACAACACTCGACATTGATTTGAGCACCTCTATTAGCATTTGTTTGCTCGGCAACATTGGCTGAAGCGATCTTAAAATGGTAATGTTAACTGTTAGCTAAACTGAGCTAAGTTTATACTGAATTGGACTCAAACTCATTTTAACGTGCAACGTTTAACTTATATTGATTTATACTATATATATTAGATGTTGTGAACTTATTTTTCTCTGGTTTAGAGTAACTTATAACGTTAGCTTGAGAAAATAACATCGCGACGTAACCTATAAGAACGTTAACGTAAATCTATAACGTTACAATATGCATAGAGGTAAAGTTGGTTTTATGTTCGCACATTCGTTCATTTAGAAGACTCTATACTGTTTACCATGTTACTTTGAATATTCGATCAGAATTAGCATGCCAGTATGACTTGAAATCAACATTAACACTGTTTATTTGACCGTGAGCATGTTGTACTTTGATAGTCATTAGCTGCTAAAATGATTTCGCTATTTAGAGTTTGCAAATAATACTTTTATGAAATTAAATTATTCAGGGGGAAGTCTGAATCTGCTAATATAAAACCAATTTTACCTCTATGCATTATGCTAATAACCACCTTTTTGCTATTTATTGTTTGCTAATTATTTTTTATCACAACTCTTGACATTTGGTTTAACATAATTGTTACCATTATATTTTTTTCTGTTTAGATATGGCACTGGCACAGCAGCAGGTTTTGTCTAAAGAAACAAACAGCATTTCAGAGGAACATCTTGATCAGCACAGCCTTATGCTTAAAAAATAAGCAAGACCAGTAAGCAACCAAGGTAAACAAATAAAAAAAAAAGTTGTGTGGAGGTTGTGGATTGTAGCATGGTATTCTTATCTGTATTTTTGGCTTTTTTATGGTCTCAATATAGAATACTGGGAGCCTGCCTGTGCAAACTGGACCTCATACAACAGTAAGTACTGTACATCTATTTGTTTCTCAATATATTAACGTTACTTTTAATACAAAATGTGTCACATGTTTAGTTGCTAGCTAAATAAAAAAATTGTTTTCCCTTTTTTATTAAACCATTTAGTAGGTTTTTTTTCATCTTTGTTTATAATATTTTTGAGCAGATTGAGGTCTGTCATGGGTCAGACATTTCAAAATACAATAATTAGTATTGGGATACATGCATTTGTCTATGTATTAAATGTCTTTTTCCCCATTTCATGTTGCCTAAATATTTTGTAATAAATAAAATAATAAAAATTTTTGTATAAATAATTCCAGAGGATGAAACAAAATGCACAGCAACAACCAGAGTGAGCCAGAAGATAGCAGGAGAAGTAGTGAAGAGAATGACAACCATGAACAACAGTGAGTTATCCTTCTTTCACCAGCTAACTGAGAACTTGGATTAGGTGAGACACTCTCAATAGTTGTATCAGTATTCAGTCAGTTTTAGTTTATTAGGAATACATAAAACAAATAGTCTAATCTGTCCTGCAGTGAATCAACCCATCACAAATGCTACAATGTTTTTGTAAAACCTTGTTAGGGAAAAAAATAAACAGGACATTCTGGTTAGTTCTCTTTTAAACATGGTAGTGAGCAGGTTATGAGCAGGAGCCAGTTGCTCAGTACCAGCTGAAAACTACCCCAACCTAGCTGCCATGCTTCAAAATAATTAACCAGTATATGATTTATTTTTTTTAAACAAGCTTCTTCTATGCTTATGTTAGTCTGTTTGTCCTTATCCAGAGTTCTTCATAATCCTGCACTGTTAGACATTTCAAAGGGTTTTTACAGTAACTTACTGGCAACACTGTTGCCAGTAAGTTACTGTATTTTAGATTTACAGTATACAACTGTAAATCCGTTTACAGCATGTTACCGTAGTGTCTGAAAATGGTTAACTACTGTAAAAACCTAAGTTAACAGTTAGCTACTGTAAACCTTTTAATTTTGTCCTAAATATTTTATAATATAATTTTATTAATATTATTTTAATACTATAGACCTAAAAAAGACACAATTACAAAATATTAACAAAATAAACACTCTTTATTTAAAACATTGGAGATGCTTAAAACAAGCTTAAAAATGTGTAAAAACATTACATTTCAATCATTCAAAATATTCTATTTTAAGAAAAAAAAACATTGAAAACGACAAAGCACATTAACATACATGTACAAAACTAATTTAAGTGTCTGACCTGCATATTGTTGAGAAAAAAAAAAACAATTGTACTAAGTACTACTGACATTAAACCAGACACAATTACAAAATATTCCATTCTTTAAAACATTAATAATGCTTATAGCATTTAAGGAAAATGTGTGAAAATTACATTAAGCAATAAAATCAACACATTAAAAATAAATAAATTACACAAAGCACTAGAACATACATGTACATTAATAATTTAAATGTCTGAATTGCATATTGTTGGAAAAATAAATATTTGTAACTATTAGCCGACTCAGAAACAACCCAACTTTAAAATATTACTAGTTCTGGTGTCAAATGCTCAACAAGGTCTGAATTCACATGTTCAAATGCAATTCATCTTTATTTCTATTGCACTTTTACAATGTAGATCAATGATGTCAAAGCAGCTTAACATAGAAGTTCTTGTAAATTGAAGCTGCTTCAGTCCAGTTTTCAGAATTGAAGCAGTAAATGTCACTGCTGAAAGTCCAAACACTGAAGAGCAAATCCACCGATCCACCAATTGTAGCCAAGTGATCCAGTGGCATGGAACAAACTTCACCAACTGACGAAAGTGTAGAATAAAATCCCTTGAGAGATACCAGGCTCAGTTGGGCACGACCAGTTCTCCTCTAGCCAAACTTGTGCAAGGCCGCAGTCTAGGCACCAGAGGCTTGAAAGTTCACCAGCGGGTGGTCAGGCTGGCCCATTGGATCAATGCGGAAACTCATTGATCACGTGTGTCTTTTAGGATTCACTCCTCCATGACCACCACAGCATCTGGTCAGGATTTGGCCCAGTCCAGGATTATGAAGAACTCTGGATAAGGACAAACAGACTAACATAAGCATAGAAGAAGCTTGTTTAAAAAAAATAAATCATATACTGGTTAATTATTTTGAAGCATGGCAGCTAGGTTGGGGTAGTTTTCAGCTGGTACTGAGCAACTGGCTCCTGCTCATAACCTGCTCACTACCATGTTTAAAAGAGAACTAACCAGAATGTCCTGTTTATTTTTTTCCCTAACAAGGTTTTACAAAAACATTGTAGCATTTGTGATGGGTTGATTCACTGCAGGACAGATTAGACTATTTGTTTTATGTATTCCTAATAAACTAAAACTGACTGAATACTGATAAAACTATTGAGAGTGTCTCACCTAATCCAAGTTCTCAGTTAGCTGGTGAAAGAAGGATAACTCACTGTTGTTCATGGTTGTCATTCTCTTCACTACTTCTCCTGCTATCTTCTGGCTCACTCTGGTTGTTGCTGTGCATTTTGTTTCATCCTCTGGAATTATTTATACAAAAAATTGTATTATTTTATTTATTACAAAATATTTAGGCAACATGAAATGGGGAAAAAGACATTTAATACATAGACAAATGCATGTATCCCAATACTAATTATTGTATTTTGAAATGTCTGACCCATGACAGACCTCAATCTGCTCAAAAATATTATAAACAAAGATGAAAAAAAACCTACTAAATGGTTTAATAAAAAAGGGAAAACAATTTTTTTATTTAGCTAGCAACTAAACATGTGACACATTTTGTATTAAAAGTAACGTTAATATATTGAGAAACAAATAGATGTACAGTACTTACTGTTGTATGAGGTCCAGTTTGCACAGGCAGGCTCCCAGTATTCTATATTGAGACCATAAAAAAGCCAAAAATACAGATAAGAATACCATGCTACAATCCACAACCTCCACACAACTTTTTTTTTTATTTGTTTACCTTGGTTGCTTACTGGTCTTGCTTATTTTTTAAGCATAAGGCTGTGCTGATCAAGATGTTCCTCTGAAATGCTGTTTGTTTCTTTAGACAAAACCTGCTGCTGTGCCAGTGCCATATCTAAACAGAAAAAAATATAATGGTAACAATTATGTTAAACCAAATGTCAAGAGTTGTGATAAAAAAATAATTAGCAAACAATAAATAGCAAAAAGGTGGTTATTAGCATAATGCATAGAGGTAAAATTGGTTTTATATTAGCAGATTCAGACTTCCCCCTGAATAATTTAATTTAATAAAAGTATTATTTGCAAACTCTAAATAGCGAAATCATTTTAGCAGCTAATGACTATCAAAGTACAACATGCTCACGGTCAAATAAACAGTGTTAATGTTGATTTCAAGTCATACTGGCATGCTAATTCTGATCGAATATTCAAAGTAACATGGTAAACAGTATAGAGTCTTCTAAATGAACGAATGTGCGAATATAAAACCAACTTTACCTCTATGCATATTGTAACGTTATAGATTTACGTTAACGTTCTTATAGGTTACGTCGCGATGTTATTTTCTCAAGCTAACGTTATAAGTTACTCTAAACCAGAGAAAAATAAGTTCACAACATCTAATATATATAGTATAAATCAATATAAGTTAAACGTTGCACGTTAAAATGAGTTTGAGTCCAATTCAGTATAAACTTAGCTCAGTTTAGCTAACAGTTAACATTACCATTTTAAGATCGCTTCAGCCAATGTTGCCGAGCAAACAAATGCTAATAGAGGTGCTCAAATCAATGTCGAGTGTTGTCAGCACAGACAGACGCGCTTTTACCTGGATTATTTGTTGGTCTTTCATTCATATTCTTCTGGGGGAAAACACTCTCTGCCGGACCGTTGTCTCGTGCTAAGTGTCCTCCAAAACTGTCTGCATACCTCTGGTTCCCTCCTAAACCAAAACCCGCTGCAACACCGGTTCCTATGTAAATAAATAAAAAGATATGACGAGAACAATGGCTAATAGTCATAAACAGTCTTATTTAAAGTAATAGTAGTGTTAATGTAATAAATTAAATAAAGGTAACATCTTAATAGATGATATATTTCTCAAATGGGTGAAATAACGCCAAGCCAGAGAAAATAATAATAGCCAACTTTATACTTTACTTTGTTCTATTCTCGTCCACAAAACATTCTGTAAAAT